>NW_028263176.1:38596-111168 GCF_049901735.1 Notechis scutatus
ATTCAGCATTCAGCACCTGAGGTATTTTTAAAGGCAGCATGAAAAGGAAGGGTTAATAATCCCTAAGGTGCACGCTCCCCTCCAATGAGGAGGGAGAGAGCTATAGGCCACTGTTAGTGTTTGGGGATTAACCCCTAGCAGAGTATTGCAGCAGTAGTCAAGCCAGGCAGCCAAACGAGAGTGGAAGGGCCCCAAAGTATACACACACTGAACACAAACACTGTTTGTAGTTTAAATAGTTTTTAATCCATTTAGAGTTTAAAGCATTGTCATTCAGTCCATTAAGTCATTCACAGTATTTCCATCCAGTAAGACTCACTAGTATAGTCCAAGTTAAGAGTCCTTGCAATATCTTTTATCAGCCGATAAAGATATCTTCTCCTCCTCCGGTGCCTCTCTTCAGAGGAACAAACGCTGGATATTCAGCAAGAAGTTCAAACAGTAGAACAGTAGAATTACGCAGTAAATCAGCAAACAGTAGCAGACAGGAACATCTCAGTCACAGGCACAGGCACAGTAACACAGAGGCAGTCGCAGTAAGACACAGTTAGTCGCAGTAAGACACAGTTAGTCGCAGTAAGCTTTCCAGCTTCTGGTGCTTCCTTATATTGTAACTTGTAACCGCACCCTTAATTGGCAAATTGCCTTCAGCATTGTGCTTAAAGTGATAAGCACTTAAACCATGATATCTAAGTTTTATATATTTATTCACCCAAACCATATTTGGTATCAATGTTATACCTAACATACTCCCCTTTTGGGTGAAATAAATATATAATACCTTTACAATCTAATCCCATAGTTTTCACAACTCTCCTGGTGCTTACTGGCACCTTGAGCTTTAGTAAAATTATCAGCTAAATTGTCCTCCGACATACAGTACTTTAGCTGAATCATCTTACTTCTTACAGATTGTCTCACGTTTAGGTATCTTAGATCTATATGTTTGCTCCTTGTTTTTACTGCAATATTTGTGGCCATTTGAATTGCTGCCTGATTATCTTCATGTATAATTATAGGATAATCAACAGTTATACCTATATCAATTAACATTTGTTTATACATTATTAATTCTGTACATAACAGTGATAAACAGGAGAATTCTGCCTCCATAGTAGACAAACTTATATGCTGTTGTCTTATTGACTTCCAGCCTATTAATGTCTTACCCAGCATTATGGCTGTTCCTGAAGTCGACTTTCTAGTGTCTCTTTCTGATGCAAAGCTAGCATCTGCATAAGCACTCAGAATTAAATCACCCTTTGGTTCTAAATACAATGAATAATTCATTGTCTTTTTTAAGATATCTTAATATCCTCTTAGCTGCAATCCAGTGTCTTTCACATGGTGCAGAATTGAATCTAGCCAACTGATTCACACAGTACGATATATCTGGTCTAGACCAATTGCTAATATAAGACAAACTACCTATTAAAGATTGATAAATCACCTTATCAAACTCCGGGCTTTGTTCATCAGTGTTGCTAAACTCCTGACTCATTGGAGTCTTAGCCGGCTTACAAAGCTCCATCTTGTAATCTTTTAGCAATTTGCTTATCTTATCTTCCTGAGATATCTTAAAACCTTTCCGTGTTTTCTTTATATTTAAACTGAGATATTTCTTTATCTCCCCTAATTGCTTGATCTTTATTCTCTTTCCTAATGATGCTATTATTTTATTTGCTTCATCATTAGTTTCAGTAATCAATGCAATGTCATCTGTGAATAGTAATAATAATGATACTTTCCCATTTGTCTCCCTCTTAAACAAACATGGATCGGCTAAACCAGCTTTAAATCCTATATTGTTTAGTTCCTTTACAATATACTGGTTCCATTCATAGCCTGATTGTTTAAGACCATAGAGGCTTTTCTTTAACAACCAACAATCATTATTATTCTTATTTTCAGTTTTAATACCAGCAGGTTTTTTCATATAAATATTATGAAAATAGTATGCCTTAAGACTAGGTGCAAACACCTCATCGTAGTCATTGGCATTCTGCCTAAAACCTTGGGCTACTAACCTTGCCTTATGGATTAAATTACCATCTTTATCTGTTTTTACCTTAAAAATCCATTTGTAGCCAATGGATTTCTTACCTACAGGTAATTTGGCATTTTCATACACTTTCATATCTCTTAATGAATTCAGTTCCTTATTCATTGCTGCATACCATCTTTCTTTTTCCTTAGTAGGATACTTTTTAATTTCTTCTACAGAATTAGGAACTTGATTAATCTGGCACACTGTGTTAGCCTGGTACCTATCAGGCGGTCTAGATACACGTGTAGTTCTTCTGGGAATTACAGGGCTTACAGGAGGACTTTGTTGAACTACTACCTGTTCATCTTCCTCATCCCGTTCAGCTATTGAATCTGTTTCTTCCTTTATGGGCACTATTTCATGCTGTATTTGTCTCTTTACTTTATTTTTAAAGTTACAGGGATAACTAATGGGATTTCTATAGGATTCAATAATTACATCTTTATTGGCATCCTGTTCTGATTTCTCCCATCCTTCATGTTCTAGAAATTGGGCACTAGCACTACATAACACTTTAGATGTGCCTTTCTCCCAAAATCTATATGCCCTATGGTTTGCCTGATAACCAACGAAGAAAAATCTTTTAGCTCTATGTTGCCCCTTTTTTTCTGAGTTGTGCAGGAATATGCACCCATGCTGGTGCACCAAATGTGTGCAGGTAACTTAGGTCAGGTTTCCTGCCATGCCACCTGGTGAATGGTATTTCACCTGTTGTTGTATTAACAACGTTGTTCAATATGTTATTAGCACACATTGTAGTCTCCCCCCACAAAGAATCAGGTAACCCAGAATCAGTTAACATTGTTCTAATCATTGCCTGTAGTGTTTGGCCTCTTCTTTCAATAAAAGCGTTATGTTCTGGCCTGTATGGAGCAGACTTCTTATGCTCTATTCCAGCTACTTTAAGTCTGTTCTGGAATTTGTTATTAATAAATTCCATACCATTATCTGTCACCAGGGTTATCAGTTGTCGTTTAGACTTTCTTTCAGCAAACCTAAGCCAATTGAAAAAATGTTGATATGTTTCAGTTTTGCTTTTCATTAAATAGCAAAACCCATATCTAGAATAATGGTCCATAATGCTCAGTATATATCTAGCACCCCCATACTGGGTTTCTTTGGACCTATTATGTCTGCAAATACTACTTCTAAAGGTTCTTTTGTTTTGAAACCATTTAGCCTATTTGCAGGCAATACTTTGCTTTTATCTTCACAGCAAACATTACAACGCAAATATTTATCACAAGATTTTAACCTTATTCCTTCAGATAACTCAACTGTACGTTTTAGCATTTTAAAATTTACATGCCCCAACGCCTATGCAATAAATGGATACATTCATTATGAGGCTTTATATTATTAAATACAGTTTGTGCCTCCCCTTTCTTACTATTATCTAAGACATATAATGTTCCATTTAAAGCTGCAGTTACCCTTTTGTTATCTTTTTCAATTATGCAATTATTATCTTTAAAAGTAATTACATAACCTAATTTATCTAATACCCTTACTGAAAGCAAATTAAACTTTAATTGCGGTACATACAACATTTTATATCCTGGTTTATGCACGGACAATGTGCAAGACCTTCTCCTTTCGCTTTAAGATTCCAGCCGTTAGCAAGAGATATATGTTGAGAGCTTTTAGACATTTTTATAAATTTTGTCTTATCTCTTGTGATGCAGTGGGATGCGCCACTGTCAACCACCCATATATCATTCTTCACATCAGAGTTGCTAAACGTGGCTCGTTCAAATGCTTTCTTTGGCTTTTTATATTCTGGCTTTTTCTCTTTTTGCAGAATCTTGCCAAATGTCCTCTTCCTCCACAATTAAAACACTTTTTAATTGTGTATGCCGTCGAAGATAAATTCTCTTCTTCCGGGTGCTTTACTTTGCTTTGCTGGTTTCTTTCAAGCTTTGAAGATAATTTCTCTTCTTTCTTATCTTCTCTCAGCTCGTCACGCTCAAGCCTTCTTCTGGCTTCTTCTAGTAGCCTGCCTGTAATCTCGGTTAATGAGAGGCTATCCTTAGGAAATACTTCCAACTCTAAGTCACATAGTCATCATAGCTTTGATCTAATGAAGATAATATTATGTAGACTTGTTGCAGTTCATTAAATATAAGCTCTTTTTCTTGCAATTCTTGAAAAATGCTCTTCATACAGTTTAAATGAACTAACATATCTCCATTCCTCTGAAGATGCGTTCGAAAAAGCTTCCATGTAAGATTTATATGTGCTCCTACACTGTCCCGAACATAAATCTTCCTGAGGTTCTCCCAGCAGTTTGCAGCATTTTCTTCTCCACGAATATGGACAAGCTGCTGATCACAGAGAGTCAGTCCTATGATGCATAAAGCCTGCTCATTCTTCAGTTTAAAGTCTTGTAACTTTTCATTATCATCATCATCAGCAGGATCCCAGCTACTCACATCTGGTGGGTTCGCTATAATGTCCCACAAACCTTCTTTACGTAGAAGTAAACTACATTTCATTGACCATGAAACATAGTTTGTTCCATCCAGCCTGGATATCATGGACAGTTGTGACAAATTTACTTGTGCCATTACTCTTCAGATATTTTGACTATTTTAAACTAATTAAAACAGTTTGTTTTTACAGTAATGTGCAACTCACACCAACTCTCTCTGCTATATCCTGGTTAGTTAGACTATGCTGCTGGGCACATAACCAATGTTAGTGTTTGGGGATTAACCCCTAGCAGAGTATTGCAGCAGTAGTCAAGCCAGGCAGCCAAATGAGAGTGGAAGGGCCCCAGAGTATACACACTGAACACAAACACTGTTTGTAGTTTAAATAGTTTTTAATCCATTTAGAGTTTAAAGCATTGTCATTCAGTCCATTAAGTCATTCACAGTATTTCCATCCAGTAAGACTCACTAGTATAGTCCAAGTTAAGAGTCCTTGCAATATCTTTATCAGCCGATAAAGATATCTTCTCCTCCTCCGGTGCCTCTCTTCAGAGGAACAAACGCTGGATATTCAGCAAGAAGTTCAAACAGTAGAACAGTAGAATTACGCAGTAAATCAGCAAACAGTAGCAGACAGGAACATCTCAGTCACAGGCACAGGCACAGTAACACAGAGGCAGTCGTAAGACACAGTTAGTCGCAGTAAGACACAGTTAGTCGCAGTAAGCTTTCCAGCTTCTGGTGCTTCTATATTGTAACTTGTAACCGCACCCTTAATTGGCAAATTGCCTTCAGCATTGTGCTTAAAGTGATAAGCACTTAAACCATGATATCTAAGTTTTATATATTTATTCACCCAAACCATATTTGGTATCAATGTTATACCTAACATATAGCTCTCCCTCCTCATTGGAGGGGAGCGTGCACCTTAGGGATTATTAATCCTTCCTTTTTCATGCTGCCTTTAAAAATACCTCAGGTGCTGAATGCTGATCAATGGCAGAGTAGGAGGTTGCAGGCAGATTACAAAATAGGGGAGTGGGCGGACAATGAGTGGCCGCCCTCTAGGATTGTGCAATATTATTCGCCTGCTTCGTGGGCAGCCGACGGATCCTGGTGGTATCGTACCTCAATTTACATGCTTAATCGCATCATTCGGCTCCAGGCAATTGTGGAGCTAATTGCCAATGAAACAGCTCAATCTTTGCATACCCTAGCTGTCCAGCAAAAGAAATTCAGAGATGCAATATATCAAAACCGCCTGGCCCTGGACTATCTATTGGCAGCTGAAGGAGGGGTGTGTGGGAAGTTTAATTTCTCTAATTTTGCCTAGAGTTCGATGATGTCGGTGAAATCATTGAGCAACAGGCCAGACGTATAGAGAATCTTGCCCATGTACCTGTACAGAAATGGAATGGGTTCAATCTTGGTGAAATGTTTGGAACCTGGTTCCCTAAATTGCCTGGCCTTCAGGCTATTGTTGTGCTCGTGGTCATAATTGCTGCCGGGTGTGTAATCTTACCATGTATTCTCCCTATCTTTGTAAGGGCAATCTCTAATAGTCTTTCTTTGTTCGTGGACAAACAGTCTACTGAAAAAGTTATGGCTCTTTGGGTGGAAGGTCAGATAAATACCTATGAGGAATTTGCCCCGCTGTGTGAAACTACACAGTAATCTGTCAATTAAGGTGAAGTTTCAATGGGGGGGAATGAAGAGGGAGCTGAACAAGGCTGAAATATAAACTTTGTGCACAAATAAAAACCTGTATTCTCCAACCTTTCGTGGTCTTGTGTCCTGATTTGGAAACAGGATATGCTGCAACAGGAGAACCGGTAAATACCACCTCTGGTTGGCCCTGCCCCTGTCTATTTGCTGCCTCCCAAGTACCAGCTGATCAGCTGGGTTTTCTTTTGTTGCCCTGCACAAAAGAACGGAGTTGGAAAGCAGGTTAGTGGAATGGGGAGGGAATGGGGATTTTACAGTATCCTTCCCCTGCCACACCCACCAAGACATACCCACAGAACCGGTAGTAAAATAATTTGAATACCACCACTGGATGGGAGGAAAATAAATGGTGTGAAGGATTCGGTATTGGAGTGCCAGATGTTCAGGAGAGATTGAGGAGTCTGAATATTAAGGAGGGCATGTTGGAGGTTGCAAGGCTCCCTCCAGTTTTGAAAATGAGTCCTTGGGAAACGAGATGGAAAGCAGACTGGGAAAAGAGAAGTTGGATTTAGGGAGTGAGATTGAGATGGGAGGAGATGGGTAGACCTGAGTGATCATGCCATGTCATGTGTGTCACTGTGATGCATTTTGCAATTATAATTCTTATAATTATAATTATTATAATTATAATTTTATATGTCTTATGGTATCCCTGGACACCTGCATAACTGTCAAACAGACAACAAATGGTCAAAATTGGGAGCGTCCTATCAAATTCTGTACCTGTCAACAGTGGTGTCCCCCAAGGCAGTGTTCTAGGACCAACTCTTTTCATACTCTACATAAATGACCTCTGTGATCATATCAAGAGCAACTGTGTTCTCTTCGCTGATGATGTAAAGCTATTCAACACCACAGACAATACTGCTTCCCTTCAAAAAGACCTTGACTATGTATCAGAATGGTCAAACAAATGGCAACTTCAAATCTCAACAAATAAATGCTCTGTCCTACATATCGGGAAAAAAAATCAGAAAAAAAAATACAGGCTGAATAGTCAAGACCCTGTTGATGATCCAAACTCTGTCAAGGATCTTGGAGTACTCATCTCTAATTATCTAAATGCTAGAGCCCACTGTAACTACATAACCAAAAAGGCATTAAGAGTTGTTAACCTAATCTTACGTAGCTTTTTCTCTGGTAATATTACACTAATAACTAGAGCATACAAAACATTTGCTAGACCAATACTCGAATACAGCTCATCAGTCAGGGAACCCACATCACGTACCTGCTATTAACACAGTTGAGAAAGTCCAGAAATATTTCACAAGAAGAGTCCTCCACTCCTCTACTCATTGCAGAATACCTTATGCCACCACTCGAAATTCTAGACCTAGAAAACCTAGAACTATTGAATATCCATTGAAACATCCCTTAACACCATAGTAGCATCCCTGGATGCCGTAAAAGAAAGAATATCCAACCTTGAAAAAAAAGACACAACGCAAAAACCTGAACATCCAATAGCTACAAACCACATCTCTACCCAACAACCACAATCCGATCCAAAACCCAATCCACAAATAAACACAACCCAGACAAATATTGATATCCCAATCCTCATCAGAGAAGCCATTGAGCGTGAACGGAAACGTCCAAACGCCATCTTATTTGGTCTAGAGGACATCAATGTCAATGATGATATCACAACTGTCCGAAACATCATCAGAGATTATCAAGCATCAACCATCTCCGCTGATGAAATACTTGACATTTCCCGCATCGACCGAGAGCTCAAAAATAGAGACGGCTCTGTGGCCCCACGCTTGTGCAGGGTCATTTGCAAAAATGAATCAAGCAAACGTAAATTCATTTATACTATAAACTCACTCGCCAAAACCAACACCAACCATAAGAACCTCCGTTGCTGCCCTGACCTAACCATACAGCAACGTGCCCGCTCCCGTGCACTCCGCATTGAACTCAAAAACCGTCTAGACAATGGAGAGAAGGACCTGTACATTGACTACCATGCTGACTGTATCAAAAGTAAGCCACGCAACCCAATACTCAGCTTCTACCCTCAACCACAACCCTACCTCAACCGATCCACCATCACCCAAGACTAGGCACGCACGCCCCCAACTACCTCAATTCCAACTACTGCCGGCCTTAAATGCAAACTACTCAATGCAAGAAGCCTCGTGAATAAAATACCTGAATTTCTCATCCTCCTAAATATGGCTAACTTCGACATTATATTTGTCTGTGAAACATGGCTCAATGCATCTCTCCCCGACTCCATTACCACAGTAAGAGACTATCATGTTTACCAATCAGATCGTGAAAATCGTCGAGGAGGTGGTGTTGCTATATTCTATAAAAAATCCTTACATCTAAAAAATATCCAAGTTACCCAGGAGCTTGCTCTTCCTGAGACCATCATCTGTGAACTATCCTCAAATATCACAATTCGATTCTTACTATGTTACAGAGCACCTGATTATGACATCGAACATGTAAACAAGCTAAATACATTACTAACATGAGCTGCATCCTGCCCATACCCTTTTATCTTTCTTGGTGATTTCAATCTACCTCATATTGACTGGACCCTAAATGATTGTACAACTGAAATCATACACACAACCTTCTACAATGCTATTACAAATCTGGGACTAGAACAACTAGTAACCAACAACACTTGACTAAACAACTGCCTCGATCTCATCTTCTGCAATAGTTTGAATTTAATTTACGGAATACAAACTAAAGAACCCTTTTCCAGTAGTGACCACAATATGATTGACTTTTGTCTCAACATACGTCCACACAAAAATCACCACAATGATGTAATCCCCAATTGTAACTTCAAAAAAGGCAACTATGATCTTATAGACAACAATCTCTCATCCCTGGATTGGCAATCTCTATTCACTGGATGCAATACTGTTGAAGACCATTACAACATATTTTTACTTGAAGTCAAAAGAGTCATCAAACTATATGTACCAACAACAACTCCCAAAACAAAACAAAAAAGCAGATTACCCATATCAATAAGGAAACTTCAATCCAAAAAGAGATCACTCTGGAGGAAAAACAAATCTGGTCACGTTGCCAATTTCAAAAACCGATACAAAAATTTATGCCACCAGATAAAGACCGAATGCACCAATTATCACATTAAACAAGAGGAAAACCTTCTAAGCACCAATTCCAACCGTGCTTTTTACAATTTTGTAAACAACAAACTAAAAGACTCAAGGTCCATCCCTCCCTTGATAGGACCTGATGGTAAAGACTGCAACGACGACACCATTAAAGCCAACATCTTTAACACATTCTTCGGCTCAGTATTTGTAAACAGCAATGGATCATGCCCAGTATTTCCTAGCCGTACCACAGATAACAATAATGATCTAATACATATCGATTTCACAAAAGACAATGTTGAAAAATCACTATGCAATCTAAAACCATCTCTATCTATTAGACCGGATGGAATATGTGCCTACTTCTTAAGAAAGCTATCCACTGCCATAGCCAAACCTCTAAGCATAATCTTTGAAAAATCTTTCAGGACCAGCTCCTTGCCTAACCTATGGTCACAAGCCACAGTCATCCCCATCTTCAAAAAGGGAGACCCAAGCCTAGTTGAAAATTACAGGCCAATCTCCTTATGCTGCATCACCTGTAAAGTCATGGAATCAATTATTAACCAATCCATCATCCTCCACTTAGAGACAAATAACCTACTCTCCAATAAACAATTTGGTTTCAGAAAAAAACTATCCTGTAATCTACAACTCTTACACTGCAAAAACATATGGACGACACAACTCGACCAGGGCAAAGCAATAGACGCAATCTACATAGACTTCTGTAAAGCCTTTGATTCAGTGGTACACGACAAACTACTCCTAAAAATAAAATCCTATGGTATCTCTGGACAACTGAATAACTGGATAGAAGCATTCCTGTCAAACAGACAACAAATGGTCAAAATTGGGAGCGTCCTATCAAATCCAGTACCTGTCAATAGTGGTGTCCCCCAAGGCAGTGTTCTAGGACCAACTCTCTTCATACTCTACATAAACGACCTCTGTGATCATATTAAGAGCAATTGCGTTCTCTTCGCTGATGATGTAAAGCTGTTCAATACCACAGACAATACTGCTACCCTACAAAAAGATCTTGACTATGTATCAGAATAGTCAAACAAATGGCAACTTCAAATCTCAACAAATAAATGCTCTGTCTTACATATTGGCAAAAAAAATCAGAAAATAAAATACAAGCTGAATAGTCAAGAACTTGTTGATGACCCAAGCTCTGTAAAGGACCTTGGAATACTCACCTCTAATGATCTAAGTGCTAGAGCCCACTGCAACTACATAGCCAAAAAGGCATTAAGAGTTGTTAACCTAATCCTACGTAGCTTTTTCTCTGGTAATATCACACTACTAACCAGAGCATACAAAACATTTGCTAGACCAATACTCGAATACAGTTCATCAGTCTGGAACCCACATTACGTATCTGATATTAGAACAATTGAGAAAGTCCAGAAATATTTCACAAGAAGAGTTCTCCACTCCTCTACTCGTTGTAGAATTCCTTATGCCACCAGACTTGAAATTCTAGAACTAGAAAACCTTGAATTACGCCGTCTTCGGTCTGACTTAAGCATGGTATATAAAATCATACATTGCAATGTCCTACCTGTCAATGAATACTTCAGCTTTAACCATAACAACACAAGAGCACACAATAGATACAAACTCAAAGTAAACCGCACCAAACTTGATTGCAGGAAATACGACTTCAGCAATAGAGTGGTCAATGTCTGGAATACTCTACCCGACTCTGTAGTTTCTTCCCCAAACCCCAAAAACTTTAACCTTAAACTGTCTACTATTGACCTCACCCCTTTCCTAAGAGGTCTGTAGGGGGCGTGCATAAGTGCACCAACGTGCCTACCGTCCCTGTCCTATTGTTTCTCTTATTCTTTTATTTTTCTTATATGTACCCATTTCATTTATTCACAACTATGTATACACTTATACTTATTATCTTGTAAACAATTGGCAAATCAAATAAATAAATAAATAAAACTACGGCGCCTTCGGTCCAATCTAAGTATAGTATATAAAATCATACATTGCAATGTCCTACCTGCAAATGAATACTTCAGCTTCAATCATAACAATACAAGAGCACACAATAGATACAAACTCAAGGTTAATTCCTGTAATGAAGGTTAACTTGATTACAGGAAATACGTCTTCAGCAACAGAGTGGTCAATGTCTGGAATACTCTACCTGACTCTGTGGTTTCTTCCCCAAACCCCAAAAAACTTTAACGTTAGACTGTCTACTATTGACCTCACCCCTTTCCTAAGAGGTCTGTAGGGGGCATGCATAAGCGCACCAACGTGCCTACCATCCCTGTCCTATTGTTTCTTTTATTTTTTATTTTTCTTATATGTATCCATGTATTCATAACTATGTTTTTGCTTATACCTATTATCTTGTAAACAATTGACAAAAATAAATAAATAAATAAATAAATAAATAAATAAATAAATAAATAAATAAATAAATAAATAAATAAATAAATAAATAAATAATAAAATAATAAAATAATAAAATAATAAAATAATAAAATAATAAAATAATAAAATAATAAAATAATAAAATAATAAAATAATAAAATAATAAAATAATTCATGGCAATTTTATACATTTCCCAGAAACTGTATATGCTCTTGAAAGTAGCCTGAAATATCCTCCAAACCACAATTGACATACAGTATGTTTGAAATGTTCCAGAACGTATATCCAAAATTAGCTAAACTGGGTGGGAAAATCACCCAACATTCACAGTGTCAATGCCCAAGCATTACCATTAGGTATATATAAGTATTATATTAGGACTTCAGAGACTCAGGTTTATTCCAGAGGTTGTATTCAGCAGGTTCTGACCAGTTCTGGAGAACCGGTAGTGGAAATTTTGCGTAATTCGGAGAACCGGCAAATACCACCTCTGACTGGCCCTGCCCCCATCTATTCTCTGCTTCCCAAGTCCCAGCTGATTCGCTGGGTCTTCTTTTGTTGCCCTGCACAGGAGAATGGAGCTGGAAAGCAGGTTAGTGGGGTGGGGAGGGAATGGGGATTTTACAATATCCTTCCCCTGGAGTGGGGTGGGTATGCAGATTTTGCAGTTTCTTTCCCCTGCCATGCACACCAAGCCATGCCCACAGAACTAGTAATATTTTTTTTTGAATCCCACCACTACTTTCCACTGATGCACCCCAAAGTCTTATCCCCCAAGAATGACCAACTGAAGAAACCTGGTCTAAGAAGGAACCTGAAAATGTAGCTTCCAATGCAGTTATTCTCTGATTCTCTGATTTTTAAGGCAGCAATGGATAAAGGATGACATTGAAACAGTGCAGTGACACCTGGTATTGTCTGGAAACCTGGAAATTAGCAAAAACCAGCAGGAAAACAATTACTTTGCAACTGATATGACCTACATTTATAGAGGGGGTCTTAAAAGCCTGTCCCTGATTGGGATTAGATGGGTGGGTGAACTTCAGGATCTAAGAAGCAGGCAAGGAGTCCTGGGGACGTGCTGGATCCCCCTCACCCAAAGTGGAATCTTTATCTTCAACACTCCTGGCATCATTTCCTCCAGGAATATCATTCTTATATCATTATCAATATCACTTTTTAATGATGTGGGCATGGTTTGGTAAGCATGGCAGGGGAAGGATTCTGTAAAATGCCATTCCCTCCCCACTCCACTAGCCTGCTTTCCAGCTCCATTCTCCTGTGCAGGGCAACAAAAGAAAACCCAGCCAATCAGCTGGGACTCAGGAGGCAGAGATGGGGGCAGGGCCAGTCAGAGGTGGTATTTGCTGGTTCTCTGAACTACTCAAAATTTCCACTACTGGTTCTCCAGAACTGGTCAGAACCTACTGAATACCACATCTGATTTCAATGGAGAAGGAGATGCAACCACTAGGACATCTTTGGAAGCAGAGGACCTATTTCACAGCTCAGAAGGGGGTGACCTCCCTCCCTTGTAGCAGCTCAGCAAAGTCTAGATTAGCACCTGCCAAAAAAACTCTTTTTTTCACCCTATTCTGTAAATATGACATTGAACCAAAAGAAAATCTACCATGCCAGTGTCTTAAGGAAATGACACAAGAGAGTGGAACCTGGGATGGCTTTGTTAGTACTGCAAAATAGAATAGAATAACAGAGTTATAAGGGACCTTGGAGGTCTTCTAGTTCAACCCCCTGCCTAGGCAGGAAACCCTACACCACTTCAGACAAATGGATATCCAATCTCTTCTTTAAACTTCCAGTGTTAGAGCATTTACAGGTTCTGGAGGCAAGTTGTTCCTCTGATTAATTGTTCTAACTGTCAGGAAATTTCTCCTTAGTTCTGAGTTGCTTCTCTCCTTGATTAGTTTCCAACTCCATAGAGTTGTGTAGAGTTTAGAGTGATGCTTCTTCTCCTTCACATTATCAAAATCATAGTTGTTTGCTCATTCACTTGTGCCAGACTTCAAGGAATGGCCCCCAAAGAGAGTTATGGATGTAAACATCAGCCTAAAAAAAAGAGCTCAATACTAGATAAGAAATGCTTAAAGAACCACGATGGAGAACAAGCATGTGAATGAATTGCCCCATCCTCCTCTTTGGACATGAGGCATTCACAGGACCCCATTTGACTTAGGAAAATGGGGAAACTCTCCAATCCTCCAAAATAAGATGTTGGTTTCTGCTACCATTGAAAAAAAGGAAAAAGCTGCAAGGCAGGGGATTGATTCAGGCAGACAAATGGTCGTTCTGCTTCTCCTTCTCATACTGCTTCCTCAAACAGCCAGTGAGAACTCACTTGGAAGTGCCCCCTGAATCTGAAGAGGAATGAAGTCGACCCACTGAATTATTACAAGCAGGGAGACCTCCTTCTGGGAGGGGTCCTCGGTGTAACGAATGCAGTATTCTGCCCTTACGATTTCAGCAGGTCCCCCTCTATAAAGGTTTCTGGGTAGGTCACATCAGATACAATGAAACTTGTTTTTCTGCTGGTCTTTGCTAATTTCCAGGCTTCCAGACAACTCCGGGTGTCACTGCACTGTTTCATTCTCATCCTTCATCCACTGCTGTCTTAAAATCAGAGAAACAGAGAATAACAGCATTGGAAGCTACTTTTCTTGTGTTCGTTTTCAGGTTCCTTCTTAGATCAGGTTTCCTTAGTTGGTCACTCTTGGGGGATAAGAGTTTGGGGTGCACCAGTGCAAAGGCATCAGCCCTACGTAGCCTCCTGGGTTTGGGGGGTCTCTTTTCAAAGGCGACAGAGTTCCTTCTCCCTTTAGTCAAGTGCAGAACTGAAACCCACTTACTTTTACCTTATCTGAACAGAGAGATCTTAACTGAGGTAGCAGAGCAGGTCTCTCTTACTCTCTCCACCACCACAAACCCATAATTGATTGTTAAATAGGATACATTCTCAATTTGGTGCCTAAATTCTGTGGGGGGTGATTTGAAAGGGACCTTCTTTTCTTCTGGAATAGAGAAGGTGGTGGAGATAGCTGCTTTCCTGTGTCTGACAGCCCAGCCTTGCAGGACTAGGAACAAGGGGTGGACATTTCAATGGAGAAGGAGATGCAACCACTAGGACAGCTTTGGAGGCAGAGGAGCTATTTCACAGCTCAGAAGGGGGTGACTTCCCTCCCTGGTAGCAGCTCAGCAAAATCTAGATTAGCACCTGTCAAATAAACTGTTTTTTCTCCCACCTTATGCTGTAAATATGACATTGAACCATTAGATGTCCGCCACCATCCTTTCTGGAAAAGAAGGGACCTGGGAAGTCATCTATGATTTTTCTGTGCCAAGACTTGCAGAGAAGAAAGTAAGCTGGACGCCTGCCACAGTTTAGTGATGAGGAAGTTTTTTGAGAGGGAAGGAGAGGGGGAGAGAGAGGGAGGGAGGGAGAGAGAGAGGGGGGGAGAAGGAGAGAGAGAGGGAGGGAAGGAGGGAGGGAGAGAGAGAGGAAGGGAGAGAAGAGAGAAATGCTTTTGACAGTATCTCAAGACAGTGACTGAAACTATAGTCAACAGGCTGAACTTGAGTCAAGACCAGACTTCCAGTGGACAAGCAAAAAAAATGCCAGGGGTGGATGGGATGGAGACAAGACATTTGCCTAGGTGGAATCCAAGCTTAGAAGTGTGGAATAGCAAGCTAAACGCAGCAATGCTGAAACTTGAGAAGTTGTTATCAGTGTTTTTGCCCAGAGAGGATGCTAAAAATGAACCAGCTGCGACTCCATCCCCATACACAATTGAGGTGTGTTACACACTAGAGTCAGCTATTTTTCTGGGCTGCCTTTTGGCAGCTCTGCCTGCATGGAGCTCAGTCCTCAGCTGTTAAGTCTTAAAAGCCTGTCCCTACTTGGGATTGGATGGTGGGTGAACTTTGTTAGGGATAACATTGGTTACCTAACTTAGTTTGGGTAAAATAATATATAAACTATGTTAGTGAGTTTAAGTGTATGTATCACTTTAAACTGTAAACCAAGTATTTTGGGTGCGGTTGTAAAATCACCATAAGAGGGAGCAAGAGAGCTCACTGTTTCCTGGCTTTTACTGGAATGCTGACAATGATAGATTGATGGTGATAACTGCGTGTTTGCTGAGAGAAGAAAAGGAGTTTGATTTTTCTTCATATCTCTGACTGCAAAAGAGATATATCACTGGACTGATTGATTGTAAGTTTAATGAACTCTTTTTCAACACTGGACTTTGCAAACTGAATAACCCCCGGACTGACTGAACTTAGTGTATGATATATGGACTGTTTGACTATGCTATAACTCTTGCTGGAATAAAAACTATTTAACTTGCACAGTGTATCTGTCTTACTGAGTGTAAGCTACTACAACGTTTTGTCTCACATATCTGCCTGCCTGCTAGACTGCTGTTGCACGTTCTGCTATCCCTAACAAACTTCAGGATCCAAAAAGCAGGCAAGGAGTTCTTCCCCTCACCCAAAGTGGAATCGTTGTCTTCAACACTCCTGGCATCACATCCTCCAGGACTATCATCCTTGGATGCCCCTGGTTTGACTTCTTGCTTGTCCTGTCCACCAGAGAACATAACCAGTTTCTAGGTGTCTTTATAGGATAATTCAAAGATATTCCAGGCCTGAAAGTCCCAACATTGATACATTGCACCTTTTCGGATTTGAAATAACTCTATTGCAATGGATTTCCCCCACCCCTGCTTTATAATACATTCTCTTTACTATCTAAACTGCATTTTATTTCATTGTTGTTTTCACAATTCTTTGTACCTTCATAGTTCTTACTCAGAAAGCTCTTTCACACAGACTTTGGGGAAATGATGATTGTGATGATGCTAAACCATGGGGCTGATTATTTACTACTGTATATGCAGACATTGAAGTTTGACATGTTGGCTGGTGAGATTTGCAAGATCTTTATTATAGACAGACAAATAAACCCTATGTAACTAAAGAAGTGAAAGCATGAGATCTCATTCATTCATTCATTCATTCATTTGCTGCAAAAGTCTCAAGTGATGAAGCTCCCACAACTTCTGAAGGCAATGCTGTTCCATTGATTGATTGTTCCCACTGTCAGAAAATTTCTCATTTCTAGGTTGAATCTCTCCTTGATCGGTTTCCATCCATTATTCCTTGTCTGGCTTTCAGGTGCTTTGGAAAACAGCTTGACCCTCTCCTCTCAAATATTAGAACAGTGCTATCATGTCTCCCCTGGTCCTTCTCTTCACCAGACTAGCCATGCCCAGTTCTTACAACAATTCATTGTATGTTTTAGCCTCCAGTCCCCGAATCATCTTGGTTGCTCTTCTCTGCACTTTTTCTAGAGTTGAAACATTTTTTTTATAGTGTGGTGACCAAAACTGGATACTGTATTCTAGGTGTAATCTTACTAAGTCTTTATAGAGTGGTATTAGTACCTCACTTGATCTTCATTGTATCCCTCTGTTAGTGCAACTTAGGATTGCATTGGCTTTATTGTCTGCTGCTGCTCACTGTTGACTCATATTTAATTGGTTGTCCACTAGGACACCAAGATCCCTCTCACAGTTACTGCTATTAAGCCTGGTTTCACCCAGTCTATATGTGTACTTTTGGATTTTCTTGCCTAACTGTAAGAGTTTACTTTTCTCTACATTGAATTTCATTTTGTTAGATAACAAAAGATCCATCTGGATCTTGAGCCTATCTTCTATGGTGTTGGCTATTCCTGCCAGCTTAGTATCATCCACAAATTTGGTAAGTTCTCCTTCTATTCCCTCATCTAAGTCATTTATGAAGATATTGAAGAGTACTAGGCATTTGAGTACTTGTGGAAGAAACATCTGAAACTCAAGGTGGTGTGAGAGGAGGTGCAACCTATGAATAGACTATCTATACAAACTACCTCCTGAAAATAATCTATCCAGAAATATTGAGGTACCTTCCACTATTTTATAAGAAACACCCCACCTTTTTAACCATAGATTTCAGTTGCTATTATTTTGGCTTGAATTTGACTCAGCATATAACCCACACTTCTTTTTTTGTTCTTCCAGATCAGTTATACTTTCCTTTCAGAGGCTCAGAGTGATAAATCTCGTTTCCCTTTTTTTCTACCAAGTGGTCCCCAAAGAAGGAGCTCAGTACCCCACAATTATCAAACTGCTCCAGCATTTCAGGTGGGTGATGGTCAATCTAGTTGCACCAGACTCTGATGGTGGAGAGAGGTTCATGAAAAGCTTAACCTCTCTGCTTGTCAGGAATGGCATTTGTGTTGTTTTATCCCAGAGCATCCCAGTGGCTGTCAATGAAGTACGTATTGATCCTTTTCAATTCTGCAAATGGACACAAGTCAATGTCTTCGTTTACTTTGCAGCAATTGATACCTTCACAATGGGAATAATGATTATGCAGAAGATATTTGAATTCTGCACAAAAGCCACAATTGGGAAGATCTGGCTCACTTCAGCTATGTGGGATATTACTTTCGATTTACATTATAATTCACATATGATTCCATTCATCTATGGCTATATTTCCTTCTCTATCCAGAATGGCAGAGATGCCAAAGATAATAATTATAGATCTATTTATTATTCTACCATAGACTTTATGGACAAAGTGTTTCATTGTTCCTATTCCAAGCATAGCTTGTCTGTGAAAGGCTGGACAAGATGCCCAGAGAATAAGGATGTAGAAGCTCTGCCCCAAGAGAAGATTGAAGGGATCCTTCAGCCTTCCTGAACTTCCAAAATGCCCATTTTTCACCCTGCCTGAGCCTCTATGTGCGCTCTGCACTTTCCTGCATCCAAAATGGGTCACTTGGGGAGTCCTGGGAGGGGAGGGGAGGGGTGGGCAGGGCCAGCCAGAAGTGGGATTTGGGGGTTCTCTGAACTGCACAGAATTTTAGCTAGGGGCTCTCCAAACCCCTGCGAACCCCCAGCAGCCCATCCCTGTGCACATTGACCAATTTTATGTGATGCATTTATGAAAGAGATTAAAATGGTGGGCAGGTTGGACAGAAAGAGAAAAGGCTAGCACTGCAGGAATTGGATAAATCTCTCTTTTCTCCTCTCTCTTATTGCAGATGCAAACCTGTGCACCAAATGTTCCGAGAACAAGCATCTAAATGAGAAACGAGATCAGTGCATCCCAAAACTCATAATCTTCCTATCCTACAGAGAACTTCTGGGGATCATCCTGGCTTTCTTTGCCCTCTTCTTGTCTTTAGCCACAGTGCTCGTCTTAGCGATCTTTATAAAACACTTAGAAACTCCATTAGTCAAGGCCAACAACCAGGACATCTCTTATATTCTCCCTGTTGTTCTCCTTCTTGACCGCCTTCCTCTTCATTGGCCAGCCAAAGAAAGCCACTTGTCTTCTCTGTCAAACTGTTTTCAGCATTGTCGTCTCAACTGCAGTCTCCTCTGTCTTAGCCAAGACAATCACTGTAGTGTTGGCCTTCCTGGCCACAAAACCGAGGAAAAACCATGAAGAGGTGGCTGGGGAAGACTCTGGCCAGCTCCCTTGTACTTTCTTGTTCTGGGATCGAAACTCTCATTTGCTCCATCTGGCTAGGTGTCTCTTCCCCATTCCCTGACTCTGATTTCTACTCCCAGTCTGGAGAGATCATCCTTCAGTGCAATGAAGGCTCTGTTCTCATGTTCTACATCACTCTCATACATGGGCTTCTTGGCTGGCATCTGCTTCATAGTGGCTTTCCTGGCCAGGAATCTCCCTGGGGCCTGCAATGAAGCCAAGCTGATCACTTTCAGCATGCTGGTTTTCTGTAGTGTCTGGGTGAATTTTATGCCTGTCTACCTAAGCACCAAAGGGAAATACATGGTGGCTGTGCAGGTCTTCTCCATCTTGGCCTCCAGTGCTGGTCTGCTAGGCTGCATCTTCCTCCCCAAGTGCTATATTATTATCCTTAGGCCAGACAACACAAAGGAGCAGCTCATATTAAAAGTTGAATAAGAACATAGGGATGCCTTTTTTGTATTTTAAGATGATACATTTTGTATTTTAAGATGATACATTAGGACAAAAGGTGGTATTCAGCAGGTTCTGACCAGTTCTGGTAGTGGAAATTTTGAATAGTTTAGAGAACTGGCAAATACCACCTCTGACTTCCCTGTCACACCCATCAGGCTACGTGCACAGAACCAGTAGTAAAAAAAAAAAAAATGAATCTCATCACTGGTTAGGACCCTTTGTGACAATACATTTTTTTTGTATTTTACATTTTAAAACTTCCACCTGAATCTTCTGCCCTAGTATTCCATGTTTGGTTTGCGGGATGGTGATAAAACTGCAATAAAGGCTGAACAATTCTCTTCCAAAATGATTTAAAAACAAAAATAGGCCTGAAATTATATTACTCTGTTACAATGACTTTTGGTTTCTTATTCCTAAGATTTAAGCTTATTTTTGCTAAATCTTTTCCTTGTACTTTATTTGCAATTCAATAATATCTTTTCACCTTACAGCTTCAAACATTAAAATGGAAACATGCATGATTATATTTAGGCACATTTTTTCTGATCAGTAAAACTAAATTAAATTAAACAATGAAAATAAAATGAATATGGTTTACATTGAGTTTGACATTTATTGGTTTGCCTTGTTGTTCCCCATTTGGAATCCATTAAGATTGGGGCAGGCTCATGGAGATAAAGGAAAGAGAGGAAACGGATTTTTATTTGACATAGAATGTACTAAATAATAGATGTAGTGTTGAATAGAGAAGAAGACAATAAGATAATAAAGTAAACAATATTGTGGACAAAGATAGATGAAGCAACATAGACAAGTATATAGATAATTAAGATTTATGTTAAAGTATGTATACTGTATAGATAGTTAAGATTTATATAAAAGTATGTATACCATCACGAAAGCATAATGAATGAAAATAATGTTGTATATAAAAAAATTGTTTAATAAAATTATTTTAAAAAAAAGATTGGGGCAGGCTGGAAACATTGTTAGTGAATCCAGAAACATTCCCTGTTTGCAGAGAAGTCACTGCCTCTCTGAGGCTGAGAAATGATTGATGAGGCTCCTCAGATCAGTAGTCATCAAGTGGTGGTCCATGAGAAAATTTTGGTGGTCTGGAGAAAAATTATTTGCATTTTTTATATTCCAGTAAATCAGGGGTCCTCAAACTACGGCCCCTGGGCCAGATATGTGCAATGAATGTTTGTGTTGCTGCAAAGAGTCTCCCCCTTTGGGATTTTTTTGTGCTGGTCAGAGGGGGGAAGAAATTCCAAGCTGGGGTCTGCTTCAGCCTCCTGGTGTGGGGCTTTGGGCGAAGGCTGGAGGGAAGCCCCGCTGGTTGTGAAGAGCCGGAGGGCCTTGTTCCAGTGGGACTGCATCTTAGCCAGGTGAGCCTCCAGGTGTCGGTTCCTGGCCTTGCACTCCCACAGGTCTTCCCTCTGCTTGGAAAGCCTATGCTCGTAGTCCTCAGTGAGGTGCTTCTGCTGAGCCTCCTTCTTGGTCAGAACCAATTTGAACTGAGCCAGCTGTTTTCCCAACTCTTTCTCATGGTGGCTGCTTAGCTCCAACAACTGCTTCCTGTTGGAACCTCTAAGGAGCTCGGGTGGGGAGGCAAGGAGTAGCTGGGAGGGGAGGGGTGAGTAGAGACTGGCAAGGCACTCCTCAATGCGAGTGACATCAAGTTGACCATGCCCACCCATTCACATGACTACCCATCTGGTCATTAGGCAGATCATATTAGTGCTCCACAGGATTTAAAATTATGATTTTAGTGGTTCCTAAGGTCTGAAAAGTTTGGTGACCCCTGCCTCAGATGACCAGATTCTGAGACAGGAATTTTCATTCTCTCTCAAAGTAGAGAGAGAGAACAAAAAACCTTTAAGTTAAGCCTAATTTAAGATGCAAAATATCATAATGATTTGTTCAAATAAATTCTCTGCTTGATCAAATAGCAAAAATTACCTAATTTTTGATTGATTCCTGTCAGATTTTCCACAAGGACAACAATATTCAGTTGTGCTTATCTCTTGGGAGCAGTAAGAAAGTTTTATTTTTTTCCCAATGTCAAACTTGCTTGGTATCTGAATTACAAGAGTAGTTGATGTTTAGTGTTTGGCTGGAGGCTGTGGTTATGACTTTCCACCAATTATTAAGAAATCACTATCCTATATGCTTCACCTGACATCAGATTGAATTTTGTCTTCGCAATAGTGGCAATATTTCCAATGTAAGAGATACAGTATGACACCTGAGAACTAAGTATTTTTGTCTCTTTTTATTTTGTACTAGCTGATAACCTCATGTTTCCCAGGTATTTATTTATCCTAATCCTGTATTAGACAGGAAAAGGACATACCAGGAGACTCAGATGTAAATTTTCTGGCTTGACAGTAACTACAAATCATTTCCATTTTTCCAATCATAACACTTGCATGCTGCAAGTATCCTTTATGTGCATCATAGTGCAATCCTTCCAATGTTAAGCTTAAATGTTGTGCAGACCTTGATAGTGTGGCTCTATCTCTCTTATCCTGTAGTCAGAGCTCACAGTGTTGTAGTGTCTCTGAATGATTAGATGTAGCAGCTCTATCTCTCTTATTCTGTAGTCGGGACTCACACTGTTGTACTGTCTCTGAAGCACTAAATGTAGGATTTGTTTCCAAAGAGTAAATCATATGTGTACCAAGTTTGGTTGAAATTGCTCGAGGCATTCCAGAGCTATGCTGGAACATACACTCATACAGCCTTTTTATAAATAAATGAATAAATAAAAATTATATATATATATATATATATATATATATATATATATATATATATATATATATATATATATATATATATATATATATATATATCTTTGGTTATTCGGGTTTTCTCCCGCGTAAGATTGGAAGTGTCTAGGCAACGTTTCGATGAAGTCTCATTCATCTTCTTCAGGCTTCTGTCCAGCTCTGTGCTTCTCAGAGTGATGTGAGCTTGCAGCTGCTTCTTCCTTTTAACTGCTATTTTTAACAGCCATTTGGAAACCCGCCCTCATGAACAGACGAGTACTTAACATGATGAATGACACCAGACCCACACCCACGAGGGCCACACAAGATGCCACCACCACACTTCCACGTAAAAAGCAGACTCACACCCACACAGAAGATGAGACACGACCACAGACCAGAAGCCGCACTGCAGCTGCATCACTACCCACTTCAAACCCCTCTGAGCCGTACATGAAGCGAACTGACCCCCACCATGAAGATGCAGCACGACCACGAACTCGAAGCCAAACAGCAAGATCACAGCTCACCAGCTCAAATCCCCCAGTAACTAAGACCAACCTGAGCACAACCAAGCCCCCACCTGAACAGAACACACCTCCAGCCAATCAGAACATGGCCAACCCCCCAACCAATCAGAACACAGCCAAACCCCCAACCAATGAGAACACACCCCCACCCAATCAGAACACAGCCAAGCCCCCACCCAATCAAGTCACACCCCCACTAGCAGTTAAAAGGAAGAAGCAGCTACAAGCTCACATCACTCTGAGAAGCACAGAGCTGAAGACAGAAGCCTGAAGATGATGAATGAGACTTCATCGAAACGTTGCCTAGATACTTCCAATCTTATGCGGGAGAAAACCCAAATAACCAAAGATCCACATACAAATACCTGCGAGAACCTCAGATCTTTGGTTATTCGGGTTTTCTCCCGTGTAAGATTGGAAGTATCTAGGCAACGTTTCGATGAAGTCTCATTCATCATCTTCAGGCTTGTGTCTTCGGCTCTGTGCTTCTCAGAGTAATGTGAACCTGCAGCTGCTTCTTCCTTTTAACTGCTAGTGGGGGTGTGACTTGATTGGGTGGGGGCTTGGCTGTGTTCTGATTGGGTGGGGGTGTGTTCTCATTGATTGGGGGTTTGGCTGTGTTCTCATTGGTTGGGGGGTTGGCCGTGTTCTGATTGGCTGGAGGTGTGTTCTGTTCAGGTGGGGGCTTGGTTGTGCTCAGGTTAGTCTTAGTTGCTGGGGGATTTGAGCTGGTGAGCTGTGATCCTGCTGTTTGGCTTCACATTCGTGGTCGTGCCGCATCTTCCTGGTGGGTATCAGTTCGCTTCATGTATGGCTAGGAGGGGTTTGAAGCGGGTAGTGATGCAGCTGCAGTGTGGCTTCTGGTCCGTGGTCGTGTCTCATCTTCTGTGTGGGTGTGAGTCTGCTTTCTACGTGGAAGTGTGGTGGTGGCATCTTGTGTGGCCCTCGTGGGTGTGGGTCTGGTGTCATTCTTTATGTTAGGTACTCGTCTGTTTGTGAGGGCGGGTTTCCAAATGGCTGTTAGGCGGGAGGTGTCATCTCGTTTATTCATGCTGTGTGGGCGTTTTTCTATCTCTATGGCTTCTCTGATTATTCTGTTGTTGAAGTGTTCAGTTTTGGCGATTGTTCTGGTATTTTTAAAGTCAATCTCATGTCCTGTGGCTTTGAGGTGTTGGACCAGGGAAGAGGTCGGTTCTTCTTTTTTGATTGAGTTCTTATGTTCTTCAATGCGTGCACTTATTCTTCTCTTAGTTTGTCCGATGTATGTGGTGGGGCAGGCGGTGCAAGGGATTTCGTATACTCCTTGGTTTTCTAACTCGATTTTGTCTTTAGGGTTTCTTAGGATGGTGGATATTTTTCTGTTTGTGCAGAATGCTATTTTAATGTTGTGTTTTTGGAGGATCTTGCTGATTTTGTCTGTAGTTCTTTTTATATATGGGAGGAGGGCTTTGCCATTCTCTTGTTCTCTGTCTTGGATTTTGGTTGGGGTTTCTTTTTGGATTAGGTGGATAATCTTCTTTCTTTGGAATCCATTGGCTGTTAGTAGGTTAGTGAGAGTGTGTAGTTCGGTTTTTAGGTGTTGTTCGTCAGCTAAGCATTTTGTTCTGGAGATGAATGTCTCGGCTATGGAATTGATCTGTGCTGGGTGGTGGTGTGAGAGTGCGTGTAGATAGCGGTTTGTATGTGTTTTCTTCTGGTAGATGGTGTGTCCTAGGGAGCCATTGGATTTTTTGTATACCAAGACATCTAGGAAGGGAAGTTGGTTGTTAGACGAGTACCTAACATAAAGAATGACACCAGACCCACACCCACGAGGGCTACACAAGATGCTACCACCCCACTTCCACGTAGAAAGCAGACTCACACCCACACAGAAGATGAGACACGACCACGGACCAGAAGCCACACTGCAGCTGCATCACTACCCGCTTCAAACCCCTCCGAGCCATACATGAACCGAACTGACACCCACCAGGAAGATGCGGCATGACCACGAATGTGAAGCCAAACAGCAGGATCACAGCTCACCAGCTCAAATCCCCCAGCAACTAAGACTAACCTGAGCACAACCAAGCCCCCACCTGAACAGAACACGCCACCAGCCAATCAGAACACGGCCAACCCCCCACCCAATCAGAACACAGACAAGCCCCCATCCAATCAAGTCACACCCCCACTAGCAGTTAAAAGGAAGAAGCAGCTGCAAGCTCACATTACTCTGAGAAGCACAGAGCCGAAGACACAAGCCTGAAGATGATGACTTCATTGAAACGTTGCCTAGATACTTCCAATCTTTCACGGGAGAAAACCCGAATAACCAAAGATCCACATACAAATACCCGCGAAAACCTCAGAAAACACACACACACACACACACACACACACACACACACACACACACACACACACATATATATATATATATATATATATATATATATATATATATATATATATATATATATATATATATATATGGTATTCAGCTTTGTTCAGGTATTTTCCCAGGTCATTATAGTTGTGCTTTTAAAGGGGTAGCAATGTTTCGGCAGAATCTCATCTGCCATCATCAAGCTTCTTTAATGTGTTCGTCTATGAGTCAGACTTTCACAGCCGTTTCTGTTTTAAATTTAAATTCTGCTGAAAAGTTACTTCAACTTTAAAAGCACAACTATAATGACGTGGGAAAATATCCGAACAAAGCTGAACACCATACATATAAATACCAACGAAAACTTATCTTTTTGCGGGTATTTATATGTAAGTAAGTACATTTATTTGTAACCTAAGTACGATAGATAGATAGATAGATAGATAGATAGATAGATAGATAGATAGACAGACAGACAGACAGACAGACAGACAGACAGACAGACAGACAGATAGATAGATAGATTTTCAGAGGAAGACTGGACAAGATAGTCATAGAAAGAATATCTCCCAGGTGGAGATTGAAAGGTTCTTATACCTAAAAAAAATTACCCGAATAATGGAATTTTACCCACTCATACCCCCATAACATACAGTATTCCTGGCATAGCAACAAGATTCTAATTGCATACATGCCATGACTTAAAAAAAAACCTGAGTGTGGCATCTCAGTCTTCAAGTAGGCTAAGGACATTGGCAGATATTCTGCCTTAAGGATTGAAATAAACCTCAGTGGACATCTTTGAGTTTTACTTTATTCAGTTGGAGCTATTATCTTCCAAACACCCTTTCAATATATTAAGCAAAATCATTGACTTACTTATGTATGGAAAACAGTTTGATCATTTTCTTGGTACAGACTGTTGAAAAAGATTAAGACTTAAAATTCCTCTGTCTCACATTTCTACATTTTTTCTGGTTGCAAGATGCTCCTTGGTGTTCAAGTCTGGCCTCAGAATGATAATGTAGCACTTGGGGATGAAGATGCAGCCCAACAGAGCAGCACTGGAGGCCAAGATGGAGAAGACCTGTACAGCCACCATGTATTTCCCTTTAGTGCTCATGTAAGTAGGAACAAAAGTCACCCAGACACTGCAGAAGACCAGCATGCTGAAAGTGATCAGCTTGGCTTCATTGAAGGCCCCAGGCAGATTCCTGGCTAGGAAAGCTACTGTGAAGCAGATGGCAGCCAGGAAGCCCATGTAGCTGAGGGTGATGTAGAACATGACAACATAGCCTTCATTGCATTGCAGGATGATTTCTCCAGGCTGGGAGTGGAGGTCAAAATCAGGGAATGGGGGAGAAATAACCAGCCAGAGGGAGCAGATGATAATTTGGACAGCAGAACAAGAAAGGATGACGGAGTTGGCCAAGCCCCTCCCCAACCATCTCTTCACTCGGTTTCCTGGTTTTGTGGCCAGAAAAGCCAGCACCACTGTGATTGTTTTGGCCAAGAGTGAAGAAATGGCAAGTGAGAAGACAATGCTGAACACTGTTTGTCGAAGAAGGCAGGTGGCTATTCTTGGTTGACCAATGAAAAGGAAAGAAGACAAGAAGCAAAGCAGGAGGGAGACCAGGAGGATGTAAGAGAGGTCCCGATTGTTGGCTTTGACAATGGGAGTTTCTAGGTATTTAATGAATATGATTAAAACAAGCCCTGTGGTTAGGAATAAGATTAGGGCAAAGAAGATCAAGATGATGCCCAGATATTCTTTGTAAGACAGGAAGGTTATAATTTTGGGGATACATTGTATTTGGTCCTCATTTGGATATTCATCGGGTGGACACTTGCTGCATTTTTCCATATCTGAGAATATCAAAAGGATTTTTTTTAAAAAAAAAAAACCTCTCCATTCACATTTTAAGAAATAACATCGGATACCAAGAACATTTTCCCAAATGCATGTTTTAAATTCATCTTAAAATAAAGACAATAAGAGTACCTTTTTCATAGATACACCTACACACTCACACACACTGGTATTTGAACAAGAGAAAAAACAATTACTACTAACCTGCCTTCAATTGTGGACTTGTATACTGCATGAGTCAAACAGAGGGCTGTGAAAATATTTACAGACCCCTCACATCCTGGATATAAATTGTTAAAACTTTTAGCCTCAAAATGATGCTATAGAGCACTGCACACCAGAACAGCTAGACATAAGGACAGTTTTTCCCCAAAATGCCATTACTCTGCTAAACAAATAATTCCCTCAACACTGTCCAACTATTTACCAAGTCTGCATTACTATTACTATTACTCCTCCATCCTTCCTTTCACCCATCTCCTCCCACTTATGACTGTACGACTTTGTTGCTTGTATCCATATGATTTATATTGACTGTTTCCTAGTATGATTTGATTGCTTATTTGTACCATATGACTAAGTGTTGTACCTTATGATTCTTGACAAATGTATCTTTTCTTTTATGTACACTGAAAGCATATGCACCAAGTCAAATTCCTTGTAGGTCTAATCACACTTGGCCAATAAATGATTCATTCATTCATTCATTCATTCATGGGTGTATGATCTATGGAATTTGGGAAATCTTAGGATTTAATGTTAATGGGCAGAATCTACAGTATTAGAGGTTAATAATGAATTAATTAATGTTTCTAGGTACACTTTCTAAATCCTTATTTTAATGTTGAATGGAAGGGAATGGAATGGAATGGAATGGAATAGACTAGAATAGAATAGAATAGAATAGAATAGAATAGAATAGAATAGAATAGAATAGAATAGAATAGAATTGCAAAGTTGGAAGGGACCTTGGAGGTCTTCTAGTCCAACCCCCTGCTTATGCAGGAAAACCTACAAACCTTTAGACAAATGGTTATCCAACATACACTGGACTACCTTGTGAAATCTAGCAAGGTGGCAGAGAAAGTCTTAGTCATGGACCTGGAATGGCTAACAGGAGCAGTGGAAATATGGCAGAAATGAGATTCTCCATAACAGTCCACAGCACCTCATTGCAAAACAGTAATAACTTCTTGGTGATCCTGACAAGGTCACCGGGGATCCTATATAGAATATATTGCAAGAAACTTTCCATGATTATACTAATATATTTCCTCAAGTTTCAAAGAAATCTGATTTTCCTAAAAGTCAAAATATGGAATGAAACATTCAAACTAAATCTAGAAGAGATATTTTATACAGTTGTAATCAGTGGTGGGATTCAAACATTTTTACTTCCGGTTCTGTGGGTATGGCTTGGTGGGCATGGCTTGGTGGTGTGTCAGGGGAAGGATACTGCAAAATCTCCATTCCCACTCCACTCCAGGAGAAGGATTCTGTGAAATCCTCCCCACTCCACTAACCTGCTTTCCAGCTCTGTTCTCTTGTGCAGGACAACAAAAGAAGACCCAGCCGATCAGCTGAGACTCGGGAGGCAGAGAATAGATGGGGGAGGGGCCAGTCAGAGGTGGTTCTTGCCGGTTCTCTGGACTACTCAAAATTTCCCCTACTGGTTCTCTAGAACTGGTCAGAACCTGCTGAATACCCACCTCTGGTCATAATACAGTTGCTTTATATGGCAAACCCTCTTATCTCTTTGTACCTTTTCTTCCAAGATCATTTTGCTTTTATTCCCATTAGATAAGAAATTGTGCACTTTCAAAATAAAGAAGAAAACAGTTGAGCTTCAACCTGTCTCTTAACTTGTACTTCCAGAAAAATGCTCTGGATGAATCTATTTCCCCCAATGCCTGCTTCTTTCTTTGGTGTCCCTTACCTTCCTGAGTGGAGATGGTCCCCTCCGGACAAGGAACGCAGTCATAGCAGCAAACTGGCTCTCCTTCTCGAACCCGTTTGACAAATCCAGGATGACATTTTTCCACACATTTGGACTGAGGCAGAGACTAAGCAGAAAAACAATTAATGTCAAAGAAAGTATGTTAGGACTAAGCATTCATAGAAAATAAAGGTCAAAATGAACGTTAGCCAAAGAGACTCTGTTCTTCCCTTAGATAAGTGCTGACACAAGGCAAGATATGAAGAGCAGGGGAGGGATGGCCCTTCCAAACTGGGAGTTGTACTATAGTGCGGCCTCCTTAGTATGGTTGAAGGAATGGGTGAACTTAACTAATAAGAGAATATTAGTTTCAGAAAGCCACGACTTACAGAGGGGGTGACATGCTTTTTTATGGGATATTGGGAAAACCAGCCAAAAATATTTTCACAAACACTTAATTAGAGATTCATCACTGACTAATTGGAAGAAAATAAGGGAAAAAAAACATTATTTAAAGATCTTCAAGACCAGGGATTACAAATTGATCGATGGGCATATCTTCAAGTCCAGAATAGATACAAACAGGATAAGAAAGAATTTGGAATCAATAATAAACTTCAGCAACTAGACAGAATCTTATTAGGCCCAGATAAAAAAAATATAACAAAATTTTATAATTACCTACTAGAGACAGAATTAGAGGAATAAATTGTCAAAGGGAATATGACAGCCTGGAGTAGGAATATAGCACATAGTATCACCTTAACAGAATGGGAGAAGATCTGTAGTAGAAATAATAAAATCACAAAATCGACAGCGTACAAGGAAAACGCCTATAAATTTTTTTATAGAAGGCACCTTCCCCCCTCGAGACTAGTGAAGATGCACCCCAACATGAGTCCAAATTGCTGGAAATGCAAAAAAAATTAAAAAGGGAGGGAACATTCTTTCATATGTGGTGGTCTTGTACAGAGGCTCAGAAATATTGGCAGAAAATTAGAAAATGATTGGAGGAAATGACAGTAGAACAGAACTAATTCAAACCAGAGTTCTTTCTATTAGGGATCTTTAATAAACAATTCCCCCCAAAAGTGAAGTATACAACAGTACCTATTTTGACAGCAGCCAGATTGGCTTTTGTATAATGTTGGAAAAAACCTCATGTTCCATCAGAGGAAATGATTATTCAAAAAATTTCAAGTTATACAGAAATGGACAAATTAGGTCTAGCTGTGTTCGGGTCTTTTCCCGTGTAAGATTAAGAGTATCTTGGCGACGTTTCGGCATTGCAAACCATAGTCCAGGAATGGATTACGGTTGCAAACCAAAGTTCCACTGTAAGTCTGGACCCTTTAATTAGTTCCAAGTAGTTGCAAGAGATACAACTACTGACAGGTTCTTCATTTTAGTTCATCTCTTTTGCTTTTGGAATATCACATTAAAATAAAGGACTTTTCTATTGAATAATGTTAAGAGGGATGGGGGTTAGAAAAGATTTAAGCATTAAGTGACAATCAGTATTTCTTTCTTTATTTAAAATAGTTATATTAAAATTTATTCCACTATTCTTCATATATCCATGATTTTAAAGCAGGGCAATGTATGCAATGTAAAATTTTAGATTAATTCTTTTTCTGAAAGATTTATTAAACATTTATTCTATTAAATATACGAAAATAGAAAAAAACTGTGGTGAAGAAAAAAACTTATCAGTGGTAGGATCTGCAAAGGTTTTTTTTCAAGACCATACAAAACATTGCAGAGCTTTCTTCTACCTTGTTGACCAACTTTAGCAATGATAGAGTTTCTTCATTGATAGTAAATCTTTGCCTCTGAAAATTCCCCAGTTGCTCATCAAGGAGAGTGTACCCAGGAATAAGCACCCAGCTTATGACATTCAGATCTGTTGCCACCTCTCCATTTTGGTCCAAGTACAATTTCCAATGGGAAATATTGAAAAACTCATTCTTCTCCAGAAATGGATGGAACTAGAATAAAAATCCAGGAATTTTAAAAAACAAAGAACTTGGTTTCTTATCCCAGGTGCTCTTTTCACATTTGAAACACATTTCGTGAATGAATGAATGAATTCTTTATTGGCCAAGCGTGATTGGACACACAAGGAATTTTTCTTGGTGCATATGCTCTCAGTGTACATAAAAAGAAAAAAATACATTCATCAAGATCCACAGTTGTTTAACTTGCAAGTATAGTGAATTGAGAGAACAAGTATTACCACTATCTTCACAAATGAAAAAGGCTTAGATAGATTGATAAATCGTATGCTAAAAAGAATATGTGTTGACAAAGTATAATTGAGCAAATTTGCCTATTAAAGGAAACATTTTGGAACACACCACACACAAACACACAGAAAACAAACAATGAGTTTATTCATAAATGCCTTGGGGGGGGGAGGAAGCACAGAGTTCTCAATAAGAAAGTTGGCAGACTAATCTTCTCCCAAGTAGACCAGATGGGAAACATCACTACATAAGCTAATTTTACATTATTGTATATCAAGAGACTCTCACCAATTTTACAGTACAAATCTCCCACCAATACCAATCTCCCCACAAAAACAACCCTGTGAGATTGGTTGAGCTGAGATTGATCAATCTGGGCTGAATCAACCTGGGATCCATCAGGCTGATATCAACCTGTGAGGTTGATCAGGCTGAGAGTGAGTGATTGGCCAATGTAACCCAGATGGCTTTCATGGTTAAGGCAGGACTTGAGTTTACAATCTCCTGCTATCTAGCCTGCTGCTGTGATACATAACAATAGCAATAGTACTTAGATTATATACTGCTTCACAGTTTACAGCCCTCTCTAAGCGGTTTACAGAGTCAACATATTGCCCCCAACAATTTGGGTCCTCATTTTACTGACCTCGGAAGGATGGAAGGATGAGTCAACCTGAGCCTGGTGAGATTTGAACTGCCAAATTGCAGGCAGACAGCAGTGAGCAGAAGTAGCCTGCAGTACTGCATTCTAACCACTGCGCCACCGAGGCTCATATATCCAAATATCATTATACTTTTTAAAGAGATTGTGTGATTGCTGGTGATATAATTTGATTTCATCAAAGTCTCAGCAATATACTTCATGATGCAATGATTAGAAATCTGAACTTTAAGTGAAGGCTGCATAACATAATTAACTGTATGAAAATGGTCTTAAAATTGTACTGAAATGATTTTCTAAGTTCCTTGCATAACTAGGGAGTTGTGAAAAACAATTAGTTCTTGTTCATCTATTTTTCTATATTGTGGTTAATTAAGATGGCTACTTGATAAGATATGATTTTGTGATGCAACATTTATATCAACATATACACAAACCTATATTGATATCATTTTAAGAATAAAGAGCTTCTAAAAAAAAGATTGAATACTGCCTATTTGCATGTAGATTATTAGTTTACAATACATGAACAGATTGTTTGTCTAGAGTCTTTAGCATGTGCTCTTTAGGCTGAAATTAGGTGATCGTGGTATGTACTGGTGCTGGTGTGATTTATTGAGGCGCTCCACTATCAGCCCCCTCCACCACAAAGATCTTGCATGAGAAGGGCAGTATGGACAATTGTTGGATCTGTGTCAGTGTGTGAGAGTTTATGAACTGGAATAACCTTAGTAACAAGCCAACCAATAGGAGCTGTTTGGTGACTGAGAAACAGGATTGGCTGTCTGAGCCATGTGCCTAAGTTTGGAGCCTAGATGTTGCTTAGCTGTGTATCCTCATTTCCAGTGTCAGTTTTTCTGCTTCTGCCTTTTCAGAATCCCTAGTTTTGGGGGAGGAAAATAAGGAGAAAAAAATTCTGCCTCTGCCTACCAGCATCTATCGGTATTCATCTGGCTAGTGTCCTGTAAGTGTGTGAGAGAGTTGAGGGCTATTTGGAAACTGAAACAGTATTTGCTGTGCAAGCAAGAAGGAGGCAGCAAGGAGCCTGGGTGTGACTTAACTCAACTGTTCTGCACTAAAGCTGCTTGATGCTGTAAAACTGAAACTGAAACCCATTTGGGTTTTCAGGTAGGGAGGGGGAGTAGAACTCCTTTTCATCAGAGCATGTTAATAATGATATATCATATAGTGTGTGTGTGTGTGTGTGTGTGTGTGTGTATGTATAAAGTCATCATGTTTGTGGTCCACAGCTCTCACTCTGCCAGATTGTGTGTGTGTGTGTGCGTGCGCACGCGCACACACACACACACACACATTATGCATCCTGCTCCTTGGTTAATTGCTTGTGTGCTGGCTACATCACTGAAATAATTTAATAATCTGGCAGAATGAGAGCTGTGGACCGCAAACATGATTCCTTTGGTGTATCCCTGCATAACAGTTGCACTATCCCTCCTAAACTTTAGGGAAACACAGGTGGCAAGTTCAGCTGTTTGTGATGATGAGGACTCAAGTGGGCAGGGGATGATGGTCCATGCTGAAAAAGTTATCTTGATAAAGGAAGGTCCACATCAGGTGTTGAAAATCAGCCATGTGTGGTGAGTACAGTATCTAAAAAGAGAGGCCACCTTCTGGTTGGTGACTCAATTGTAAGAGGTGTCTATTTAGGAAAGGATGTGGAGTATTGAAGGAGGTGAGGTATCTGCCTGGTACAATTGCCAGCAGAGAAAAGGGGCACATTGTTAGGATTGTCAAGAATGCTAGTAAGGCTCTTGATGTTTTGAGCCAGCAGTGTGCAGCAGCAGCCAAAAAAACTAATGCAAACCTAAGTTGCATTAACAGAGGGATACAATCGAGATCAAGTGAGGTACTAATACAAATCTATAAAGCCTTAGTAAGACCACACCTTGAGTACTGCATCCAGTTTTGGTCACTACACTATAAAAAAGATGTTGAGACTCTAGAGAAAGTACAGAGAAGAGCAACCAGGATGACTAGAGGACTGGAGACTAAAACATATGAAGAACGGTTACAGGAACTGGGCATGGCTAGTCTAGGGAAGAAAAGGACCAGGGGAGACATGATGGCAGTCTTCCAATATTTGAGGGGCTGCCACAGAGAGGAAGGAGTTAAGCTATTTTCTAAAGCTTAGAAAATAGCTTTTCCCGAAGGCCAGACAAGGAATAATGAATGGAAACTGAACAAGGAGAGATTTAACCTGGAAATAAGGAGAAACTTTCTGACAGTGAGAACAATCAACCAATGGAACAGCTTGCCCTCGGAAGTTGTGGGAGCACCATCATTTGAGACTTTCCAGAAGAGATTGGACTCCCACCTGTCAGAAATGGTGTAGGGTCTCCTGCTTGGGTGGGGGGTTGGACAAGATGACCTACAAGTCCCATCTAACTCTGATTATCTGTTATCTGTTTTCATGCATCTTAGCATGAATGATCTGTCTAAAGCAGATGTGTTTTCTATACCTAAGGATTTCCAGAGTTTGAAGCAAGAATTCCTTGACTGATTGGGTCCATAAGTTGCCCTTTTTCTGGCATGGGTGAGATGGGCTGGGCCTGTTCCATTGGGGTGAAATGTTTCCTCAGGTAGCTTGGACCCATGTCATGCATGGCTTTAAAGGTGACAATCAACACCTTGAATGGCACCTGGAAGCAAACTGGTACACAGTGAAGCTAGTGGAGCAGTGATGTAACACGGGATATCCCAGGGATCCTAAGAACCGTCCACACTACTGAATTCTGCACCAGCTGTAGCCTCCACATCTCTTCCGGGGTAGCTCCATGTAGGATGCATTACAATAGTCCAAGCAGGAAATGACCAGGAATTGAGTGACTAAACTCAGGGACTCCTGATCCAGGAAAGGGTACAACTGGTGCACAACACAATGTTGTGCAAAGGCTATCTTAGCTGTGACTGCCACCTGGTCTTCAAGGAGTTGTGAGTTCAGGAGAATCCAAACGTTCTGGACCAGTTTTTCAGGGGTAGAAAAACCCTATCCAGAACTAAAGATGTTAAATTATTGGAACTTGAAGATCCATGCAGCAAAAGCCTCTTGGTGTTGCCAGCATTCAGCCAAAGTGTCAACTTGTAAAACATTCCTGTGCCTGCCTCCAAGTTGCCATAAGAAAGAGGGTGGGGTGGAAAACCCTGAAGGGACATACAGCAAATGAATTCAGAAGCACATTCCAAGCTTATCTCACAAAGATTGTAACTGAAGCAACCGGGTATTCTGGGCATGAAAATCCTCTGTTGGAGAGTGTGATTGATGACACCCAGGCCATGAGCGTGTTTTGTTGGACAATGTGAATTATGATACACCCAGCGGGGGGGGGGGGGGAGGGGTCATAGTTGATTGTAAATTACATATCTCAGAGTTGGCTTCATACAGGTCATGCCAGTATGTCACTCCTAATAAATGAAGTTTTTTTGAAGTTTGGCTCATGGCTCTTGATTTAATTTGGGGTGATTGCTGGTATCCTGACACAAAGCTTCTTATCCCCCATCCCTGCAATGTTATTCTCTGGGTGGTTAGTTTGGCCAATCTGTTGGCCATCTGTAGCACAAGGAAGTTGAGAAGGTTTTTCTTCCTCTCCCTTTATAGTTCCTGGAAGGAACTTCATACCTGCCATGGCTGCAGCCTTGAAGCCTCATCACCCTTCTTGATTCTCCTTCTCAATATGGAAGAATATGCAGCTTTCAAAGCATGGGCCAGAGTCTTAATAATACTGTGTAAACGGAGGTGAAAAGTGATCCACATGCTTCTATTTTCCAGTGTAGGATCCAGTGGTGCTTTCTGAGTGCATCTTTTCCGACCTTTGACAGAAAGTATGTGCTTTGAAGAAGAACAATGAAAAAACCGATCTTCCAATTTCACGTAGAGTTTGGTTCCAACAACATCATCTTCTGACCTGCTTTTTTCCTGAAAAGCAAAGCTCCAAATACTATGGGCATATTTGTAAAGATCCTCCCTACTCGATAACAGATAGTCGATGGCTCCCATGATCCAGATTTTCCCTTCAATAGGCCCTGGCATACTTTCAAATTTAAACTGGAAAATACGAATTCTGTCCCAGATGTTAACATTTTCTATGTAGTTTACAAAGACATTGACTTGTCTCCACTTAGACACATCTTCACCGAGAGGTGCTGTATATCCAGTTGCTGAGAATTGTCGTGTTATAACAACACAAATTCCATTCCTCAGAAGCACAGCAGTAAATGTCCTCATGAAACTCTGTCCCTCATCTGTATCTGAAGTAATGAGACCAATCAGGGTCCATCTGAAATGGAGGAGCAGTTGGAGAATTGCTGGATATGTGATCCCTTTTGGGGGGAGCATCCGGTGGAAAAAAGGGAATTGACTTTTATCATTGTGAGCCTCTGAAACAAATGCGTCACTGATCTGAAAAGCAATGAAGAATGCTATGCTATATTTGTGTACAGATCCAATCCAAAACACTAGATTTTAACAAATCCAACTTGATACTCATGAACATTTCAGTGGTGAAAAAAGTAAGGTTCTACATTTAGGCAAGAAAAATCAGATGCACAGGTACAGTATATGTGGTAGCTTGCTCAATAGTAGCAACTGGGAGAGGGATCTCAGAATCCTAATGGACAACCTTTTAAATATGAGCCAGCAGTGTGTAGCAGCTGCCAAAAAAGCCAACACAGTTCTAGGCTGCATTAACAGAGGGATAGAATCAAGATCCCGTGAAGTGTTAATACCACTTGATAATGCCTTGGTTAGGCCACACTTGGAATACTGCATTCAGTTTTGGTCGCCACGATGTAAAAAAGATGTTGAGACTCTAGAAAGAGTGCAGAGAAGAGCAACAAAGATGATGAGGGGATTGAAGCTAAAACATATAAAGAATATTTGCTGGAATGTGTAGTTAAATGAAAAGAAGGTCTAGGGGATACATGTTAGCAGTCTTCCAATATCTCAGGGACTGCCACAAAGAAGAAGGAGTCAAGCTATCCCCCAAAACACCTGAGGGCAGGACAAGAAACCATGGGTGGAAACTAATCAAGGAGAGAAGCAACTTAGAACTAAGGAGAAATTTCCTGACAGTTAGAACAATTAATCAGTGGAAAAACTTCCCTTCAGGATTAGTGAATGCTACAACACTGGAAGTTTTTAAAAAGATGTTGGATAACCATTTGTGGTGTAGGGTTTCCTGCCTAAGCAGAGGGTTGGACTAGAAGACCTCCAAGGTCTATTCCAATTCTGTTATTCTATTCTATTCTAACATATTAGAATACTTTAGAATTATTAGTTTTATAATTGTTATATACCTGTTGATAACTAATTAAACTACAGTATATCAGAAAAGCAGGATTACAGAACATTAACATGGATGAACAACACAAAAAGGACTTGAAAACAACACTGATGAGCAGCTAGGCAAGAAAGTGAAGGACTTGAGTGCACAAGTAGTTTTTTTTCATTTGCACTGCCAATGAAAGGACAACAAATGCTAAGAGAATAAAGACTTCTAGAAGTGAACCACTTGCTAAAAGAGTTGGTGTCACCAAAAAAACCTTTGGATTCCTGGACCACTGTGTGTACTAACTTCATGGTGGGCTTTTGGCAAGGGATGGGCTGCACTTCACAAAGAATAGGAAGAATGTATTCAGAAAAACAACTGGCTCAACTTATCAGAAGGGCTTTAAATTAAAATTGAGGGGTGAGGGTGACCAAGCTTTAGGATCTCCAGGACTTAATTCCAGCAAAAACCCCTAGAAAGCAAGTCAAGTAATGAAGTAAGTAGGGATGGGAAAGAAGATAAATACCAAATAGGAGACATAAGAAGCATATCCGGAGTCAGACATAAAGATCTCAAGTGCGTACATACAAATGCACAAAGTGTGGGGGAAAAACAAGGTGAACTTGAACTATTAATACATGAAAGTAGATATGATATAGTTGGAATAACAGAAACTTGGCGGGATGAAACCCACATCTGGAACACACTGATAGAAGGATAAAAACTGTTCAAAAAAGAAATGGACCCCATAAAAGAGGAGGTGGAGTTGCACTGTATGTAAAGGACCACTATACTGCTAGAGAAATGCATGAAACCACAGATGAAAACCTCCTATAATGCATATGGGTCAATATAAAAGAAAAAAAGGATGATATTGCCGTAGGTCTAAACTATAGGCTACAAAATCAAGCAGAAAAAATAGATGTCCTTTTTGCCAACCAACAAATGTATTTAGGAAACATGCTACAATAGTAATGGGAAACTTCAATCACACTGATATCAATTGGAAAACTAATTCTGCACCAAGTGTGAAATCAAATAGGTTCCTAACCAATCTAGCTGACAACTTTGTTGTCCAAAAGATAGAGGAGGGAACTAGAGGGAATTAAGCCATACTAGAGTTAATTCTAACAAACAGAAAAGAAGCTATAGAGGGAGATGAAACTGCAGGAACCTTGGGTAAGAGTGACTATGTCATACTAGAATTCAACATATCACAAACATAAGCAATAGAACATAATGATACCAGAGTCTTAGATTTTAAAACAGCTGATTTTAATAAACTCAGAGAGAACTTGGGAAAGATTCCTTGGATGAAAATCCTAAAGGGGAAAATAACTCAAGAATCTTGGGAAACTCTAAAGAGTATGATCATAAAAGCCCAGACTAGCACAATACTACTGAGAAAGAAAAACAAGAAAAACAAGAAGAAACCAGCATGGTTGCATATAGATCTTTCTCTGATAAACTGAAACACAAAAGGAACAAGTACAAGAAATGGAAAGAGGGACACATAACTAAGGCAGAATATCAGCAGATAAACTGAATCTGCAAATATGAAGTCATGAAAGTAAAGACTTAGAATGAACAAAGACTTGCAACAAAAATCAAAGATAACAAATGTTTTCAACACAAGAAAAAAGGAAACAGTGCACCAAAAGGAGAAGATGGCAAGGAAGTAAACAGACAGTAGAGAGAAAACAGGGCTGCTTAATTTATTCTTTGCACCAGTCTTCATGCAAAAAAGGAACTATAGCCCAACCTACCAGAAACATAAGCATAAAAGACAGGCTAGATATCAAAATAGAATAATGAGTGAGAGAACATCTGTCTGATCTTGACATATATACTGTATATACTCGAGTATAAGCCTAGTTTTTCAGCCCATTTTTTGTGCTGAAAAAATCCCCTCGGCTTATACTGAGTCAGATTCCCTCTGAAAAAAAATGGTGTGGAGTCGGGCCTCCGGCGGCAGCGACTCCCAACAGCCTCAGCAGGGAAGGGAAAGGCAAAAAGCGCTTTGCCTTTCCCTTCCCGAGGCGGCGGGACTGGGGCCGCTCCGGCGGCAGCGACTCCCAACAGCCCCAGCCGGGAAGGGAAAGGCAAAAGCGCTTTGCCTTTCCCTTCCCGAGGCGGCGGGACTGGGGCCGCGCCGGCGGTAGTGACTCCTGACTCAGGGGGCCTCCGAGGGAGGGGAAGAGAGTGACTCCTGCCTCCCGCTGTCATCATCATCTTCTTCTTTTGGGTTAGTGAATCAATTAAACCTTTCATGATAGTGAGATCGTTTCCCAAATTAATTATTTTTATTTTTGAAATTTACCAGTAGCTGCTGCATTTCCCACCCTCGGCTTATACTCGAGTCAATAAGTTTTCCCAGTTTTTTTGTGTAAAATTAGGTGCCTCGGCTTATATTCGGGTCGACTTATACTCGAGTATATACGGTAGATACAAACCACTGGAACATGACAGATTACATCCCAGAGTTCTTGTAGGAGTGGGCAGATGTTATCCCAGAATCATTGTGCCATATCTTTCAAAAATCCTGGAGCACCAGGAACTACCTGAGGTTAGACATCTAATGCAAACTGCAGAAGGTATAAGGTAAAGGTAAAGGTTCCCTCGCACGTATGTGCTAGTCGTTTCTTTCTCTAGGGGGTAGTGCTCATCTCCGTTACAAAGCCAAAGAGCCAGTGCTGTCCAAGGATGTCTCCGTGGTCATGTGGCCAGCATGACTAAATGCCGAAGGCACACGGAACGCTGTTACCTTCCCACCAAACTGGTCCCTATTTTTCTACTTGCATTTTTTACATGCTTTCGAACTGCTAGGTTGGCAGAAGCTGGGACAAGTAACGGGAGCTCACTCCATTACGCAGCGCTAGGGATTCGAACTGCCGAACTGCTGACCTCTCTGATCAACAAGCTCAGCATCTTTGCCACTGAGCCACCACACATACATAAGTATTTTTATAAATTCTATAACTACTTCTATTATCTACTGTGTCTGAGAAATCCATACATACTTGCTTCAAACTGTATTTTTCCAATTTACAGGAGGACCCACCTTTGTTCAGGTGAATAAACATTTGTTCATGAGAGAGATACATGGGGCTCTGTCTCTTTGTTCACACCAAGCCACACCTGATCCCTGCCTGACTATAAAGATCCTGGTGAAAAGCAGCTCTTGAATTCCACAGGCAAAATATAGTTGGATCTATCACTCACCTGCAACTTTACCAGATGGAACAAACTTGTCAAACTCGTGGCCTGTAGCCTAGATGCATTATGCGCTGGCCTACCCCTGGTTTAGTGAAGGGAGGGAAAGTCACAACATGTCACATAACAACAACTTGATGCCATCAGTTTGACATCCCTGTGATAGAGAAACACACACACAAACCTGTGGGACTTTGTAGGCGCCTAATAATGTTGACATCTGAGTGGTCGTTTCACTCATAGCTCCATCAACAACAGCCAAAAGGTTTTCCTTCCTTCCACAGCTGTAGTTGGGAACATTGGCTTGTCCGGTAGACAGCATGTCCAGCAAGGCATCTGAAGTGCCAAGGGTGCTAAAATAGTTGTCATGCATAGTGTAGCCAAGTGTTAGATTGGGAAGAAGCTGGGGATTCTTGTTGACTGTTTGAATGGCGAAAGCAAGGGTTAGCAGTTTAAAATAAAGTCCTGTACTGTAAAAAAAGAATTTTAAATGTTATTACCACCATCAACAGAAAACAACTTTTTTTCAATCTAACCCTCTATGTCTCCACCGTCCTACTCTGTCTTAATCCAAAACACATCCAAAGGCAAAGGCAAATAATAGCCACCCATCAGCATGCCATTTTAATGGTCACTGAGAAGATACGATGGAAAGTGTCCTTCATTATGGTTAAGAATTGCAAATACATCCTTACTTGTAGCACTCTTAATTTTCATCTGCCCACTAACTTGTATTCAAACTCATTCAATCTTTGAAGTTGAACCACCATAAAATGAAGAGGATGTTCCATAAGTGCCCCAGAAAAGCAACCGCAAATAGAAATCATCCACTATTCCTTTAAGGATCAGGCATTGAATATCAATGAGTAGTTATTTAAATATGAAAATAGGCTTGGCAGAGGCATCTACCAGCCTCTCAATCTCTACTTTAAACCAAACTCAGTATCCCAGTGATGAACATGGTATTAGACAGGAATGCATAAATAATCTGGACTTCTTTCAAGTTTTATTTGCCACATGGTTGGATTTGAGTCTGTTCCACAAAATAAGACAAAAAGAGGAAAGCCATGAAACTCAAAATGGCTGAAGAAATTAGAGAAGTCCTGCAATACAGGAGTGAGTGAAGTAAAGAGTGTTAGAATGGCAAATGCAGGGAATGCAAATCCATCACACTGAATAACTTACGAGCGAGACTCACTAGAAGGAGCCATGTTGAAAGGCAACATTCTAGGTAGTGCCATGGTTTCAGTAGAGACTGTAGCAATGAGATGGTCTCCTGGCCTGTAATAGTTCCATGGTTTTTCCCCATCTCGGATCTCAAAACTCAGTGGGCATTTCATTCTAAGCTTCTCCAAGACTGCCTGAGACACCAGCAGCATCAGAAGCAGAAGATCCATAATGTATAGGATTGAATCAACCTCCTTCCTGCTTCTAAACATGAGCAAGAAGAATGAGAAGAATTCAAAGCACTCTCACTTCCCTGATTCAAACAATCTTCACATGGAAAGGAGAGAAAGGTACATTCAAGAGCACGATGACTTCCTATCCCAAACCTTGTGTGACATAGAGTGTGATCTGTGGCATTTATCCTTTTCTGATGTAAGATTGGTTTCTTTGTGGTTCATTCTAATGTTAAAACATCAAAGGCAGTCATTGTAGCTGAAGATGTCTCAAAGACTGGGAGGGTGATAATTACAGTGTGAAATAATTTCTCCTCTGGGGATCCTGAAGTTGTTCTAAGACTCCAAGTGCAGAGGGTCAGCCGGAGAATAGTAAGTAAGTGAAAAATCACAAATCACCCCTGAGGGTGTTGTAATCCTTCCTGTCGTGACATGTCCAGAAAGTGATGCTGGAGGAAAATAGATCAATAATTGACTTCTAATTTCTTTCAATGTGGTGTCTTGTCTCCAGAGATTGTGGATGAAAGTCACCCAGAAGTATGGAGTTTTGATAAACACTGTGTTGATGACACAACTCTAATCTTGCCTGTTTTCTAATGCAAAGGAGGCAATCAGTATTTTCGGACTCTCCTCTTTTGGTGATTTTCTTTTCTGTTAGATCTCTGTATTTCAATCCTAAAATGTAGCTGGTTTTGAATACCTTGTGCCTAAAGTAAAATTTCATTTCCCTTCTGGAATGTCAATTGTTGGATAAGAGCCAGCATAGAGGCAGAAAAGTAACAGCCTATGGACTCAGCACGATTTCATATTTTCAAATTTCCATATAAACATTGGAACATTGACCTCTTATTGTGTTTGTCTATTTTATTTTCCAGCATGTGTTTTTTCTTCAGGGGGGATGCCTGTGTAAGGCATCCAGAAAGTATCCATGATATCAATCACTTCAAGACATTTTTCTCTCCAATTGATTTATTTAGAAACAGATCTGGTATGTCTAAAGCAATTTCCCAAAGTGAAAATATTTTTGCGTGTTACACAGAATCCATCTTCTCTCCTCCCTTCTCCCACTTCTACACTTCATAAATCATGAGAACCAATTAACTGCAACTGGAATTTCTTAATACGACATAAAGAATAACCTTGAACTTTTCAACTCCTCCACCACCCCCCTTCGATTTTAAATGTGGCAGCTGAATTTCAAAGCTGACAGCCTGTCAGCTTTGGAAGACATATTAACACCAGTAGCTTCCACACTGCCACATTCTTGTGCCTGGGAAATTGGGAGGGGGGATTTAGTAAAGTGTATGTATTTAGACATAATAGTATTTTTCTTTTTGGTCAAGGTCATGGTATTCCTGCACCTGGAGGAGGAGTGGTTGAAGGGATGTCTCAAGTTGGGACAGATTGTGATTGGACCATGTGATGGACTGATGGGTGCAGGGGCTGGATTTGGCTTTTTGAATTACTGAGGGAAAATCTGGAACTCTCAGATTTGTGTTTACCCAGATGTGCAGTATGACAACTCATACTGATAACATACTCATACTGATAACTCATAATGATAACACAGTAAGAGACTATCATGTTTACCGATCAGATCGTGAAAATCGTCGAGGAGGTGGTGTTGCTGTATTCTATAAAAAATCCTTACATCTAAAAAATATCCAAGTTACCCAGGAGCTTGCTCTTCCTGAAACCATCATCTGTGAACTATCCTTAAATATCACAATTCGATTCTTACTATGTTACAGAGCACCTGATTATGACATCGAACATGTAAACAAGCTAAATACATTACTAACATGGGCTGCATCCTGCCCATACCCTTTTATCTTTCTTGGTGATTTCAATCTACCTCATATTGATTGGACCCTAAATGATTGTACAACTGAAATCATATACACACAACCTTCTACAATGCTATTACAAATCTGGGACTGGAACAACTAGTAACCAACAACACTAGACTAAACAACTGCCTCGATCTCATCTTCTGCAATAGTTTGAATTTAATTTACGGAATACAAACTAAAGAACCCTTTTCCAGTAGTGACCACAATATGATTGACTTTTGTCTCAACATACGTCCACACAAAAATCACCACAATGATGTAATCCCCAATTGTAACTTCAAAAAGGCAACTATGATCTTATAGACAACGATCTCTCATCCCTGGATTGGCAATCTCTATTCACTGATGATGCAATACTGTTGAAGACCATTACAACATATTTTTACTTGAAGTCAAAAGAGTCATCAAACTATATGTACCAACAACAACTCCCAAAACAAAACAAAAAAGCAGATTACCCATATCAATAAGGAAACTTCAATCCAAAAAGAGATCACTCTGGAGGAAAAACAAATCTGGTCACGTTGCCAATTTCAAAAGCCGATACAAAAATTTATGCCACCAGATAAAGACCGAATGCATCAATTATCACATTAAACAAGAGGAAAACCTTCTAAGCACCAATTCCACCCGTGCTTTTTACAATTTTGTAAACAACAAACTAAAAGACTCAAGGTCCTTCCCTCCCTTGTTAGGACCTGATGGTAAAGACTGCAACGACAACACCATTAAAGCCAACATCTTTAACACATTCTTCGGCTCAGTATTTGTAAACAGCAATGGATCATGCCCAGTATTTCCTAGCCGTACCACAGATAACAATAATGATCTAATACATATCGATTTCACAGAAGACAATGTTGAAAAATCACTACGCAATCTAAAACCATCTCTATCTATTGGACCGGATGGAATATGTGCCTACTTCTTAAGAAAGCTATCCACTGCAATAGCCAAACCTCTAAGCATAATCTTTGAAACATCTTTCAGGACCAGCTCCTTGCCTAACCTATGGTCACAAGCCACAGTCATCCCCATCTTCAAAAAGGGAGACCCAAGCCTAGTTGAAAATTACAGACCAATCTCCTTATGCTGCGTCACCTGTAAAGTCATGGAATCAATTATTAACCAATCCATCATCCTCCACTTAGAGACAAATAACCTACTCTCCAATAAACAATTTGGTTTCAGAAAAAACTATCCTGTAATCTACAACTCTTACACTGCAAAAACATATGGACAACACAACTCGACCAGGGCAAAGCAATAGACGCAATCTACATAGACTTCTCTAAAGCCTTTGATTCAGTGGTACACGATAAACTACTCCTAAAAATAAAATCCTATGGTATCTCTGGACAACTGAATAACTGGATAGAAGCATTCCTGTCAAACAGACAACAAATGGTCAAAATCGGGAGCGTCCTATCAAATCCAGTACCCGTCAATAGTGGTGTCCCCCAAGGCAGTGTTCTGGGACCAACTCTCTTCATACTCTACATAAACGACCTCTGTGATCATATTAAGAGCAATTATGTTCTCTTCGCTGATGACGTAAAGCTGTTCAATACCACAGACAATACTGCTACCCTACAAAAAGATCTTGACTATATATCAGAATGGTCAAACAAATGGCAACTTCAAATCTCAACAAATAAATGCTCTGTCTTACATATTGGCAAAAAAAATCAGAAAATAAAATACAAGCTGAATAATTAAGAACTTGTTGATGACCCAAGCTCTGTAAAGGACCTTGGAATACTCACCTCTAATGATCTAAGTGCTAGAGCCCACTGCAACTACATAGCCAAAAAGGCATTAAGAGTTGTTAACCTAATTCTACGTAGCTTTTTCTCTGGTAATATCACACTACTAACCAGAGCATACAAAACATTTGCTAGACCAATACTCGAATACAGTTCATCAGTCTGGAATCCACATTACGTATCTGATATTAGCACAATTGAGAAAGTCCAGAAATATTTCACAAGAAGAGTTCTCCACTCCTCTACTCATTGTAGAATACCTTATGCCACCAGACTTGAAATTCTAGAACTAGAAAACCTTGAATTACGCCGTCTTCGGTCTGACTTAAGCATGGTATATAAAATCATACATTGCAATGTCCTACCTGTCAGTGAATACTTCAGCTTCAACCATAACAACACAAGAGCACACAATAGATACAAACTCAAAGTAAACCGCACCAAACTTGATTGCAGGAAATACGACTTCAGCAATAGAGTGGTCAATGTCTGGAATACTCTACCTGACTCTGTAGTTTCTTCCCCAAACCCCAAAAACTTTAACCTTAGACTGTCTACTATTGACCTCACCCCTTTCTTAAGAGGTCTGTAGGGGGCGTGCATAAGCGCACCAACGTGCCTACCGTCCCTGTCCTATTGTTTCTCTTATTCTTTTATTTTTCATATATGTACCCATTTCATGTATTCACAACTATGTATACTCTTATACTTATTATCTTGTAAACAATTGGCAAATCAAATAAATAAATAAATAAAATAAAATGGAACGTTGAGAAAATGCCTGTCTTGGAGTTTTGGAGTTGGAGTTCATTTTCTGGAACGCTGACAGTAGGAACAGATTTTATTTTCCTGGGCTCCAAATTCACCGCAGATGGGGACTTCAGCCAAGAAATTAAAAGACACTTGCTCCTTGGAAGGAAAGCTATGGCAAATCTAGACAGCATACTAAAAGCAGAGACAAAAAATATGTGTATAGTCAAGGCTATGGTTTTCCCAGTTGAAATGTATGGCTGTGAAAATTGGGCCATAAGGAAGTCTGAGCACCAAAGAATGGAGGCCTTTGAACTATGGTGCTGGAGAAGACTCCTGAGAGTCCCTTGGACTGCAAGGCAATCAAACCGGTTAGTACTGGAGGAGATCAACCCTGGCTGCTCTTTAGAAGACCAGATCCTGAAGATGAAACTCAAATACTTTGGCCACCTAATGAGAAGGAAGGACTCACTGGAGAAGAGCCCAATGTTGGGAAAGATTGAGGTCAATAGAAGAAGGGGAAGGTAGAGAATGAGGTGGCTGGATGGAGTCACTGGAGCAGTTGGCATGGGCTTAAATGGACTCTGGGGGATGGTAGAGGAAAGGAAGGCCTAACAACAACAAAAATATTGGGCACTGGATGAAACTTGTTTAACAAGTTTGCATCCATGGAGAGTCTTTTCAGAAAGGGGTGCACTACAGATTAACAGAGTTGAAAGGTACCTTGTAGATCATCTAGTCCAACCTGTCAACTAAAAAGATACTCCTTTGGTAGCTGCCAGAAAAAGGGAGTGGGGGAAAACAAGGCATTCTTGAAATGCCCAAATTTGTCGGAGCATAAGAAGGTTATTGAAGGACTTCCGGTGGCGTTCTTGTCGACGACAGAATAGAGACCATGATCGTGCACGGTTTTGATCCGTGCTTACCCTGTTGGAAGGGTCCTTAAAGGACCAGATCCATCTGACCCACCTCGTGTGGTGGGAGAAGAGGGGGAGACTGCCAGCTGGGTTGAGGGGAGCTGCATCTCCCCTCCCTGGCTTGGTAAACAGGGAGAAGTGGCAGTCTTTAATGGCTGCCCTGAAGACGGGAAGCTGCCAGGACACAAGTTTTGTGCAGTAGAGTGAAAGTGGTGAGCAGTGTGTAACTGGATAAAAGACTTTGAATATTCTTTTTGAAAACCCCGAAAAAACCAAAAGAAGAAGTGGTAGTGGTGAACAAGAAATAAGAGGAAAATATAAGGTAAAGAAAACTCCAAAAAAAAAAAAAAAAGAACTGAAAAAAAGGGGGGGGGAAACATGGCTGATAGGCAGAGGGAAAAAAATATAAAACCAGAAGGAAAAAAGAAGATTGGGGAAATTTAGAAAAGGGAAACCTAGCCAAAATTAAAAGGAATGTTAAAGTTGTGAGATTTTGAGATAAGAGTTAGGGATTGTACAAGGGGGATACCACATGGGAATGCATATTGGCATTTAGTTTAAAACTTTCTGGAAATTATTTTAGGATTATATAACTATATATATATAACTGTATATGAATTATGCTGTTATGAACCCTTATATTGGAGGAATAAAATGGGAATGGAAATATATTAGAATATATAGACAAATTTTGGATAAGTGGTAAGGAAGAAAAAATATGATTATTAATGATTCTAAGAAAAGTGAAATGTATTAAAATATATAAATGTTGGCTTAGTAGAAAAGGGAAAAATATGATTATTAATGATTAAACGAAAAGTCAAGATGAAATGAGATAAATTAGGAAGTCATTTCAGCAATTCTAGGGGGGATACCTTAAAATATACATGTTTTAAAACATACAGTTGATTATTTAATGTTAATATGCTTAAAGTTGGGGAATGAATTATTATTATTATTTTTTGAAAATTTTATTTGGGTTTTCACAAAAACAAAATACAAATAAAACATCTTTTTTGAAAATAGCATGGTCCCAGGTTATCACTTTTTCATACAGACACAAAACTCAATTTCATGCTCATTTTTATATTCTATTCCATATCTTATTACCATTTTATATTTTCTACATAGTTTTCCCTCTCTTTTAATTTTCTCAACTTTGTTTTAATTATCTCAATTCAAATCATTATATTTATACTTTTGTCTGTCCTGTTACAATTTCAAATTATCTTATTAAGCAAATTTTTCCCTGTATTTACCAATTAGAGTATGACACCTTTGTATCCTTTAATTTTATCCATTCAAGCTCTTATTTAAGCTTCAATGTATAGCTTTAAGATTATAGCATTCAATATAATACATAACTTCCAATCGAATTCTGCTTGGTACATTCTTAAAATAGACACTATATTCTTAAAAAGAAAAAATTATATATATATATATATAAATAAAACACATTCCATTCCAATTCAATTATATCATTAATATGCATTAAAATCTTAACATCTTTAACATTTCTTTTCAATTGAATATCATACTTCCTTGGGAACACTTATAAACTTTCCATAGTTAATTCTTTTTTTCCCATATTTCTCACTTATATTTTTATAAATCATTACTAATAATTAAAAATGTTCCCTTTTAATTCTCTCAATCATTTTAATTCATTTATTTATTAACAAACATCCCACTGCATTACAATAAATATTTTATCCATCATCATATTTTCTAAAGTTATTTCTATTTGTAATATAACAAAGCTATCTTTGTTATACCTTTGCAGAATCCCTTTTACAATTAAATTTTCACCCATTATCTCTAAACAAACTTATGGTTACAATCCTTATATCTTTTCCCTGTTTCTCCATTTCTTGTTTTTGTCTTTTACAACTTCTTTTCCTTGCCTTCTTCCCCCTCTTCTTCTCCCTCCCCTTTTTACCCCCTTGTCTCTCTACTTCTAACTCTCTCATCTGTTGCTTTCTAATATTATACTTATCTTTCAAATTGTTCTTCTTTTTGGTTGTTTTTTCTAATCTTAAACCTTTCACTCTCTTTCCCCCCTTTTCTCCCCCCCCCCACTTAAAATTATTTGATCATTAAAGATGGCTTCTTCTTTGTCCCAATCTTCTTGTTCTGCAAGCGTTTCTTGTTGCTTCTCATAGTTCCAGATCTCCATTTCTAAGAATTGAAACATGAAGCCAAAAGAACTTCTCCCTTCTTGTGCATCTTCTTTCCATTTTTTAAGTTCCGTTGTCAGTTCTTCTAAGAGTGATACCATTTTAAAAACTTTTAAACAACCACCCAGTTAATTTTAGTCATCTAGATGCAAAAACCAAAAATTGCCAAGTAATCCAAATAATCCAAAGCTGTTTCTACTTGCTTCTTTTTTCCACTTTCTCTTCCTGGGGTTCTATTATTTTGTTACCAAGTTTCCATTAAAATGTATCTTTGAGGAATCTTGTTAAAATTTAACTGTAAGTTCCTTTTAATTACAGTTCCATTCCTTAATTCCAGGCAGTCTCCTCCATCTTTCCAGATCCTGCCCTTCTATTCTATTTTTTCCTCCTTTTCAGCTTTTAAAAACTTTTAATTTTCCAGAAAACTTTATTATCCCTTTGACTTTTATTTTCAGCTTAGATGCCTATTAATGTCAAAGTGGATTTTTTTTCAGTTTCTTGCTTAAGTCTCTTAACTGTCAGTATAAGGAAGGGAAGAAAAAAAACCTAATCCTTTCCCTTCTCCCTCTCCTTCACAGCTTCAAAATCTTCTTTGGGAATAATGTTGTTAAGTTTAAATTCCAGGGTACCTTATTTGTTGCTTTTGCTGTTTGACCTGGTCAACCAAAACTTTCTCTTCTTATCTTCCTCCGCACATTTTTTTTCCGGTCGAGTTCCTCTTTGTGGTGGCCATTTCTGACCATTGCTACAACCACCTTCGGGAAAGGGAGTAATGGCCAGCTGGGAAGGAGAGATGCGGCTCTCCTCAACCCTGCAGGCAGTCTCCCCCATCTGCACCACCTGTATGGGGTGGCTTAGCGCCGAAACCAGCCGGCTCGGGGCGCTCCAGCGGTGATCACGGATCAAAGACTCAGAGAGACGAGGTTTTGGTCTGTCACCGAAGAAGCTCAAACCGGAAGTCCGGGAATGAATAAATAGGCTTAGGGAAAATGAAGGACAAGAATGATGTGTAATGTTAAATAAATAGGTGGTAAGCTAAAAACGAAAATAATAGGGGATAAAGAACTGGGAATCTATATTTGGATGAAATGATATTGATACTGAATTAATGAATTGAAATATAAAAAGGAAATTTACTTAAAGATAAGTGATATGAGATGATATTATATAAGGTTGGTGGAAATGAAAGTATGATTATGTATAAGTGTTAAAAAATTTAAAAACTTTTTTGGGGAAAAAAAGAAGGTTATTGGAGACTAATGTGTCCTATTGGAGAAATCACATCCATGGAGTTGGGGAAAGACCAGGGTCAAGGGGGAAATGTATGGTGGGATTCAGTACCAGTTGCACCCAGCCATGTGCCAACATGACAATTTCTAATAAACCAATTTACTTTTTCTGAGATGCAGCTAGGGACTTTTGCTTTGAATGAGGGGGATTTGTTGGAGCCCTGACACAACCCACTTACTTACTTACTTACTTACTTACTTACTTACTTACTTACTTACACACACTGTGGTCACTGCCACCATCTCAGTTGCACCCAATGTTTATTTTAAAAAAACTAAGAATCTTCCAAATATAAACATTCTGTTTTTTATATCAATAAGGAAAGAGAACACAAACAGTGCCAAGAAAAAATATATTCTATCCACTCTAGAGATCATGATGAAGGTGTTGAATTATCTCTCTTCAGCATCTCTTTCTGCACATGTCCTGACAGAGAGTACCACAACTATTACAGAACGGTGCCCCCAGGGGTGTATCTGTGATTTTTGACTTATATATATTTCTCTAGCTGTCCCTCTGCATATGAAGCCCTGGAATAACTTCTGGATCCTAAGGGAATAATTTGCTTCTCACTGTAATTATCACAATCCCTGTCTCTGAGACCTCTTTTGCTACTCCTCCAGTGACTACCTTTGGTGGATACATTAGAATGAAGCAACACGGAAGGGATCTTGCATGAGAAAAGAATAAATATAGTGAGCAATGCTCCTTGTGCCACATGTTCTGAGACAGTCAATGTCTGTGCTGTTGAATGTCTCTTTCTCTTCTTTCCAAGTGAAGGTTGGTTTATCTATGTCAGAATCAGAGGAGCACTGCTATTTCCATCTTTCCATCTCCATAAAAGTGAAAGTGCTTTTAATCTTCCTAACCCTTCCTGTTGTTCTTCTTTAAAAACAAGAAAGGAATCGATTCAGCCCCCTGAATTATGGACCTCCTTCATGTGTTTCTGATGCTGCTAATATTGCAGCCAATCTCTGGGAAGCTTAGAATGAAGTGCCCACTCAGTTTGGAGAGCAAAGGTGAAAAAAAACCATGGAGCTACTACAGGCCAGGAGACCATCTTGTTAGTATGATCATCAGTGCAACAACAATATCGCATGTAACATTGACTTTCAATACGGCTCCTTCTAGTCTGTCTCAATTGTAAGTCACTCAGTGTGATACAATTGCATTCCATTCATTTGTAGTTCTAACACTCTTCTGCTTCTTCTTAATTTAGGTTTCAGACGTGTGTATGTTGGTCTGGTCTCTGGGTGTTGTGTGAATTTCATTGTACTGTATGTATACTGTGTATATACATACAATGACAATAAAGAATTCAATTCAATTCAATTCAGATGTATTTCTGTTAGGAATAACATAGTTACCTAACGTAGTTTGGGTAAAATAATATATATAGAAACTATGATAGTGAGTTTAAGTGTGTGTCACTTTAAATTGCAAAGCATGTAATTTTGGGTGCGGTTGTAAAATTGCCATAAGAGGGAGCAAGAGAACTGGATTGATTGCTGGCTTACTGGATTGCTTGCTGACAATGATGGATTGATGGTTTGTTAACTGCGTGTTCTCTGCTGTTGCTGAAGGAAGAAAGGAGGTTTTACTTCTTCATATCTCTACTGCGAGGAGATATATTAATGGACTGATATTTGTAAGTTTACTGACCTCTTTTTCGACACTGGACTTTGCAACTGAATAATGCCCGGATGGACTGAACTAGTGAATGATATATGGACTGTTTGACTATGCTAAAACTATTACTGGAATAAACTATTTAACTAGCACAGTGTATCTGTTTTATTGAGTGTAAGCTACAAAAACTCGTTTATCTCACATATTTGCCTGCCTGCCTGACTGCCGTGCAGGTTCTGCTAGGGTGTATATCCCTAACACTGGTTATGGGCCCAGGCTGCACAGTCAGACTAACCAGGATATAACAGGCTTATATAAAGTGAGAGTTAGTGTAGTTACACAATACTGTAATCAGACAGCTGTGTTTTATTAATTATAGTTTAATATCCAGAAAAAGATGGCACAAGTCAATTTACAAAGTTTGTCTCTAATATCCAAACTGGATGGAACAAACTATGTTTCATGGTCTATGAAATGCAGCCTACTTCGATGCAGAGAAGGTTTGTGGAATATAATTCAAAACCCACCAGAGGTAGATGCTTGGGATCTGGAAGATGAGGATGATGCCCAGAAAATACAAGAATATAAACTGAAGAATGAGCAAGCTCTCTGTATAATAGGACTGACACTCTGTGACCAGCAGCTTGTCCATATTTGTGGAGAAGAAACAGCTGCGAAATGTTGGGAGAATTTAAAGAAGGTTTATGTTCGAGACAGTGTAGGAGCACATATAAATCTTACACGGAAACTGTTCAGAACACATCTTCAAAAGAATGGAGACATGTTGACTCATATAAACACAATGAAGAGAATTTTTCAGGAACTGCATGAAAAAGAACTTATCTTCACAGAACTGCATCAGGTTTATATAATTTTGTCTTCGTTAGATGAGAGCTATGACGACTATGTAACTTCACTGGAAGTACTGCCAAAAGTTAACCTCACATTAACTGACATTACTGGCAGATTAATTGAAGAAGCCAGGAGAAGGTTTGAAAGGGATCAACTGAGAAGGGAACAACAACCACAAGAAGATAAAGAATCTTCGACAGCCTATACAATTAGAAAATGTTTTAATTGTGGAGGAAAAGGACATTTGGCTAGATTCTGCAAGAAAGGAAAACGCCACAATGCCAGCCAGAATGCTAAAAGGCATCAAAAGGATGAAAAATGCTTAGAATTAGCCATGTATAGCAACGAAACTGTGAATAATAATTTATGGGTTGTAGATAGTGGAGCATCACACTGCATAACAAAAGATGAGAAAAGATTTGTTAAGATGTCCATGAGTTCACAGCAGATATCGTTAGCTAATGGCTGGAAAATGAAAGCAAAAGGTGAAGGTATTGCACATTGTTCTTGCATAAAAGAAAATGTAAAAATGTTATATGTACCACAACTTAAGTTTAATTTGCTTTCGGTTAGAGTTTTAGTTAAACTAGGTTATGTAGTTACCTCTAGGGGAGAAAACTGCATAATAGAAAAAGAAGGTAAAAAAGTGACTGCAACTTTAAAAGGTGAATTGTATGTGTTAAATGATAATCAATTAGAGGTAGCTAACACAGTGTATAATAACGTTAAACCTCATGATGAATGCATACATTTGTTACACAGACGTTTAGGGCTTATAAATTTTAAAATGCTCAAGCAAACGGTTGAACTGTCTGAAGGTATAAAACTGAAGTCTTGCAGTAAGTATTTGCACTGCAATGCTTGCAGTCAAGAAAAAAGCAAGGTAATACTAGCAAATAGAATAAATGGATTTAAGACTAAGGAACCTCTAGAGGTCGTATTTGCTGATATTATAGGTCCTAAAAAACCAAGTGTGGGAGGTGCTCATTATATATTAAGCATAATGGATCATTATTCTAGATATGGTTTCTGTTATTTAATGAAGAGTAAAACGGAAACATATCAGAATTTCTTTAATTGGTTGAAGTTTGCTGAAAGAAAAACTAAAAGGAAACTAGTAACTCTTGTAACTGATAATGGTACGGAATTTATAAATAATAAATTCAAAAATAGACTGAAGATGGCAGGTGTTGAACATAAAAAGTCTGCATCATATAGGCCACAACATAATTCCTTTATAGAAAGACGAGGCCAAACAATACAGGCAATGGCTCGTACTATGTTGTCGGATTCAGGATTTCCTGAAACTTTGTGGGGAGAAGCAATAATGTGTGGTAATCATATATTGAATAATGTTGTTAACTCAACAACAGGTGAATTACCATTCACACGGTGGCATGGTAGAAAACCTCATCTAAGCTACATGCACACATTTGGAGCACCAGCATGGGTGCATATTCCTACACAACTGAGACATAAGGAGCAGCATAGGGCTAAAAAGTTATTCTTTGTAGGTTATGAATCTAATCACAAATCATACAGATTCTGGGAAAAAGGTACACCTAGAGTTTACTGTAGTGCTAGTGCACAATTCCTTGAACATGTAGGATGGGAAAAACTGGAGCAAGATTCAAGTAAGGATGTAATCATAGAAACCTACAAAAGACCAAAACAACAAATCAGTAATAAGAAGAGTACAATTAAAGAGGAAATACAGGAAGAGCACATAGGACCAGAAGAGGAAGAAATAGATGAACAGGAAGAAATAGATAACCAGGAACAGGTAGTACATGAAAGTCCACCTGTAAGCCCTGTAATACCTAGACGTTCAACACGTGAAACCAGACCACCTGACAGGTACCAAGCAAGTGTAGTTTGCCAAGTTAGTAAAGTTCCAACTACTGTTGAAGAACTTAGAATGTATCCAGCAAAGGAACAAGAAAATTGGCATAGAGCAATGGAGAAAGAATTAAATTCATTGAAACAAATGGAAGTTTATGAAAATATTAAATTACCTCCAGGTGAAAAGTCCATTGGCTGTAAATGGATATTTAAATTAAAAACAGGTAAAAATGGGACTGTTACCCATAAGGCTAGGTTGGTAACTCAAGGATTTAATCAAACTGTATGTGATTATGATGAAGTATTTGCACCCAGTCTAAAAGCAACAACCTTGAGAGCAGCTTTAGTGTGGGCAGCTTAAAAGAACTATATTATAAATCACTTAGATGTAGAAACTGCCTATCTGCATGCACCATTGCAGCACACTATATACCTAAAGAAACCTGTAGGAATTAAGGATGATAAAACAAATAATGACTGTTGGAAGCTTAAAAAGAGTCTCTATGGATTAAAACAATCTGGTTACGAATGGAACCAATATATTGTTAAGGAGTTAAACAATATAGGGTTTAAAGCAGGTTTAGCTGATCCATGTGTATTTAAGAGAGAGACAAATGGAACAGTGTCATTATTATTGTTGTTTACAGATGATATTGCCTTAATTACAAAAACTAATAATGAAGCTACTGAATTAATATCATTATTAGGTAAGAGGATAAAATTAAAACAATTAGGAGAGATAAAACAGCATCTAGGGTTGACAATAAATAAAACCAAAGGTGGCTATAAGATATCTCAAGAGGATAAGATTTATCAATTACTAAAAACATACAAGATGGAACTTTGTAAACCGGCTAAAACTCCAATGAGTCAGGAATTTGGCCACACTGATGCTCAAAGTCCAAAATTCGATAAGACTATTTATCAATCACTAATTGGTAGTTTATCATACATTAGTAATTGGTCAAGGCCAGACATTGCCTATGGCGTTATTCAATTGGCAAGATTCAACGCTGAACCCACTGAATGACACTGGCAAGCGACAAAACGTATATTAAGATATCTTAAAAGGACAATGCACTATGCATTGTATTTGGAGCCAAAAGATGATCTGATTTTAAGTGCATATGCTGATGCAAGTTTTGCAACAGGCATAAACACTAGGAAATCAACTTCAGGTACGGCTATACTGTTAGGAAAAGCACTGATTGGTTGGAGGTCAATTAGAGAGCAACACATAAGTATGTCCACAATGGAAGCAGAATTTTCATGTCTATCTTTATTATGTACTGATTTAATTCTGTATAAACAGTTGTTATTGGATATGGGAATAACTGTTAATGATTCCATTGTAGTATATGAGGACAATCAAGCAGCCATACGGATGGCTACAAATATTGCTGTGAAAACTAGATCTAAGCATACAGATCTTAGATATCTGAATGTAAGGCAATCTGTAAAAAATGGTTTGATAAGATTGGAATATTGTATGATTGAAGAAAATATTGCTGATCAATTTACAAAAGCCCAAGGTTCAGTCAAACACAAAGAAAGTTGTGATAACTATGGGTTAAGATTGTAAATATATATATATATATTAATAATAAAGGGTAATATATTACCCAAAAGGGGAGTATGTTAGGAATAACATAGTTACCTAACGTAATTTGGGTAAAATAATATATATAAACTATGATAGTGAGTTTAAGTGTGTGTCACTTTAAATTGCAAAGCATGTAATTTTGGGTGCGGTTGTAAAATTGCCATAAGAGGGAGCAAGAGAACTGGATTGATTGCTGGCTTACTGGATTGCTTGCTGACGATGATTGATTGATGGTTTGTTAACTGCGTGTTCTCTGCTGTTGCTGAAGGAACAAAGGAGGTTTTACTTCTTCATATCTCTACTGCGAGGAGATATATTACTGGACTGATATTTGTAAGTTTACTGACCTCTTTTTCGACACTGGACTTTGCAACTGAATAATCCCCGGACGGACTGAACTAGTGAATGATATATGGACTGTTTGACTATGCTAAAACTATTACTGGAATAAACTATTTAACTAGCAAAGTGTATCTGTTTTACTGAGTGTAAGCTACAAAAACTCATTTATCTCACATATTTGCCTGCCTGCCTGACTGCCGTGCAGGTTCTGCTAGGGTGTATATCCCTAACACTTTCTAATTTTTGAATCTTCCTTTTTTTGTCTTATTTTGTAGAAGAGACTCAAATCCAAACATGAGGCATTAAAAAACCTGGAAAAGTCCAGATTTGTCTTCTTATCTAATGCTGAAGTTCATCACTTGACTCCTGATTTTTGTTTAAAGTAGTGATTGAAATGGTTGCCCCAGTCTAACCTGTTTCCACATATTTATAACTACTCATTTATATTCAATGCCTAATCCTCAAAGGAATTCATGACATTTTTTTAAAGAATTGCTTTGCTGGGTCACTTATCAAAATCCCTCTACCTCTTATGGTAGGTCTCCTTGAATAATTGAATTATTTTGCAATCCACCTACTGGGCTGATGTAAATCAGTACTGCTACAAATAATGATATATTTCTGATACTTAAAAATGTTGAAGGACTATCTCTATCTTATCTTCTCAATACTCATGAATATTCAGTGGTGATGGGTGACTATCATTTGCTTCTGATTTTCAATTAGTACTGGATTAAGATTTAATAGGATTTGGAGACAAATGGAAATAAAATAAAGTATTTTGTGGTTGATGATGAAGATAAAATTAATATTATTTTACAGTAGTTTAACAATAAGATTCTGTCTAGTTGCTGAAGTTTATTATTGATTCCAAATTCTTTCTTATCCTGTTTGTATCTATTCTGGACTTGAAGATATGCCCATCGATCAATTTGTAATCCCTGGTCTTGAAGATCTTGCCACAATTTCAAATTACCTTGCGCATCCAATAAATCCTTATATTTAATCATCTCAGTAATATCCAAATTATTTGGGTGAAATCCAGATACCGTATTTGCCGGCGTATAAGATGACTTTTTTGCCCTGAAAACATGCCTCCAAGTGGGGGGTCGTCTTATACGCCGGGAGGACTCCGACTCCCACTTCGAGCTTGAGTTGCAGCCGGGAGGGAGGCTGGGGGAGCGGTGTGTGTGTGTGTGTGTGTGTGTGTGTGTGTGGCGGGTGTCACTCGCCACGCGCTGCGCAACCTTTCCCCTCTTCCTTCCTTAGCGGTGTGGGGAGGAGAGGATTCAAGATCCTCACGTGCGGCGTACTTTTCTTTTCTTTTTTTCTTTTTGCACGCAGGTTTTGCATGCGGGCGGCTGTAGGTTAAGGATGGGGAGCCCCGGGTGGGTTATCAGGTTTTACGGTGCTTCCAACATGTGCGAACGGTGGGAGAGCGGAGAAGAGAGCGAGCGAGTGCCCCGCTGTGTGAAATCCTGCCGTCAAAGCAACACTGGGGGAGGCAGGGTATAAATTTACCAGGTTAATGTAGCAATGTTGATTAATGCCCAGAACATTGTTTGCGGGTATTGGGGTGTGTGTGTGTGTGTGGTGGTGGTGAGGAGAGGTTGTCTTTTGAATGCGGAAAAGTAGGTGTGACCTTGTGTAGGAAAATAAATTTAGCGTGTTTGGCTTCTTTGCCTCCCCTCGTTCGTTTTGACGTGGAGATAATGGCCTTCGGGCGGGGAGGAAGAAAACTGTAGCTGGATCATTTCAAATTTCACTTACTCTCCTGCCTCACTTCAATATGTCTGAGCGACTCCAGATACTGGAAGACTTTTTGAATGAAAGTGTTACCTCCATTTTTTTTTTTAAAGAGGCCACTTGGGGGAAAAAAAAAAGATTCTAAGGAATTCCTTGTTTCTTGATTAAAGAGAAGGCATTGAATATACTGTTCCTTGGCAGCCTTTTCAGTGTCCGGTTTTGGTGTGTGTGTGTGTGTGTGTGTGTGTGTGTGTGTGTGTGTGTGTGAGAGAGAGAGAGAGAGAGAGAGAGAGAGAGAGATCAGCTGTATTGAGAAGAGAACGTTTCCTGTGTTCTCATTTTATTTACAACATATTTTACGCTTAATGGTAAGCAATGAAAAATATTTTTAAAACTCATTTCTAAACTCCATAGCTATTTGCATATTCTTGGTTCAAAATTGGATTAGCTCATTTCAAAATTGTCCAAAGCAGAAAAGTGCGTCAAAAAAAAAAGAAGTGCAAAAGTGGAAGGTGTGTGGAAGAGGGGGTAGTCTTATACGGCGAGTATATAACAAACTCTATATTTTGAGTGGAAATGTTGGGGGTCGTCTTATACGCCCAGTCGTCTTATACGCCGGCAAATACGGTAGTTGAAATCCAGATTGGTATCTTTAAATAATGTTTTTTTTCCTTATTTTCTTCCAATTAGTCAGTAATGAATCTCTAATTAAGTGTTTGTGAAAATATTTCTGGCTGGTTTTCCCGATATCCCATAAAAAAGCATGTCACCCCCTCTGTAAGTCATGGATTTCTGAAACTAATATTCTCTTATTAGTTAAGTTCACCCATTCCTTCAACCATACTAAGGAGGCTGCACTATAGTACAACTCCCAGTTTGGAAGGGCCATCCCTCCCCTGCTCTTCATATCTTTCCTTGTGTCAGCACTTATCTAAGGGAAGAACAGAGTCTCTTTGGCTAACGTTCATTTTGACCTTTATTTTATTTATTTATTTATTTATTTTATTTATTTGATTTGTCAATTGTTTACAAGATAATAAGTACAAGTGTATACATAGTTGTGAATATATGAAATGGGTACATATAAGAAAAATAAAAGAATAAGAGAAACAATAGGACAGGGACGGTAGGCACGTTGGTGCGCTTTATGCACGCCCTACAGACCTCTTAGGAAAGGGGTGAGGTCAATAGTAGACAGTCTAAGGTTAAAGTTTTTGGGGTTTGGGGAAGAGACTACAGAGTCGGGTAGAGTATTCCAGACATTGACCACTCTATTGCTGAAGTCGTATTTCCTGCAATCAAGTTTGGTGCGGTTTACTTTGAGTTTGTATCTGTTGTGTGCTCTTGTGTTGTTATGGTTAAAGCTGAAGTATTCATTGACAGGTAGGACATTGCAATGTATGATTTTATATACCATGCTTAAGTCGGACCGAAGACGGCGTAATTCGAGGTTTTCTAGTTTTAGAATTTCGAGTCTGGTGGCGTAAGGTATTCTATAACGGGTAGAAGAGTGGAGAACTCTTCTTGTGAAATACTTCTGGACTTTCTCAATTGTGTTAATATCACATACGTGATAAGGATTCCAGACTGATGAACTGTATTCGAGTATTGGTCTAGCAAATGTTTTGTATGCTCTGGTTAGTAGTGAGATATTACCAGAGAAAAAGCAACGTAGGATTAGGTTAACAACTCTTAATGCCTTTTGGCTATGTAGTTGCAGTGAGCTCTAGCACTTAGATCATTAGAGGTGAGTATTCCCAGGTCCTTTACAGAGCTTGGGTCATCAACAAGATCTTGACTATTCAGCTTGTATTTTATTTTCTGATTTTTTTTTACCAATATGTAAGACAGAGCATTTATTTGTTGAGATTTGGAGTTGCCATATGTTAGACCATTCAGATACATAGTCTAGATCTTTTTGAAGGGTAGTATTATTGTCTGTGGTATTGAACAGCTTTACATCATCAGCGAAGAGAACGCAATTGCTCTTGATATGATCACAAAGGTCGTTTATGTAGATTATGAAGAGAGTTGGTCCTAGAACACTGCCTTGGGGAACACCACTATTGACAGGTACTGGATTTGATAGGGCGTTCCCAATTTTGACCATTTGTTGTCTGTTTGACAGGAATGCTTCTATCCAGTTATTCAGTTGTCCAGAGATACCATAAGATTTTATTTTTAGGAGTAGTTTGTCGTGTACCACTGAATCAAAGGCTTTGCAGAAGTCTATGTAGATTGCGTCTATTGCTTTGCCCTGGTCGAGTTGTGTAGTCCATATGTTTTTGCAGTGTAAGAGTTGCAGATTACAGGATAGTTTTTTCTGAAACCAAATTGTTTATTGAGAGTAGGTTGTTTGTCTCTAAATGGAGGATGATGGATTGGTTAATAATTGATTCCATGACTTTACAGGTGACGAGCATAAGGAGATTGGTCTGTAATTTTCAACTAGGCTTGGGTCTCCTTTTGAAGATGGGAATGACTGTGGCTTGTAACCATAGGTTGGGCAAGGAGCTGGTTCTGAAAGATTTTTCAAAGATTATGCTTAGAGGTTTGGCTATGGCAGCGGATAGTTTTCTTAAGAAGTAGGCACATATTCCATCCGGTCCAATAGATAGAGATGGTTTTAGGTTGCGTAGTGCTTTTTCAACGTTGTCTACTGTAAAATCGATATGTATTAGATCATTATTGTTGTCTGTGGTATGGCTAGGAAACATTGGGCATGATCCATTACTGTTTACAAACACTGAGCCGAAGAATGTGTTAAAGATGTTGGCTTTAATGGTGTCGTCGCTGCAGTCTTTACCATCAGGTCCTATCAAGGAGGGATGGACCTTGAGTCTTTTAGTTTGTTGTTTACAAAATTGTAAAAAGCACGGTGGAATTGGTGCTTAGAAGGTTTTCCTCTTGTTTAATGTGGTAATTGGTGCATTCGGTCTTTATCTGGTGGCATAAATTTTTGTATCGGTTTTTGAAATTAGCAACGTGACCAGATTTGTTTTTCCGCCAGAGTGATCTCTTTTTGGATTGAAGTTTCCTTATTGATATGGGTAATCTGCTTTTTTGTTTTGTTTTTGGAGTTGTTGTTGGAACATATAGTTTGATGACTCTTTTGACTTCAAGTAAAAATATGTTGTAATGGTCTTCAACAGTATTACATCCAGTGAATAGAGATTGCCAATCGAGGGATGAGAGATCGTTGTCTATAAGATCATAGTTGCCTTTTTGAAGTTACAACTAGGGATGACATCATTGTGGTGATTTTTGTGTGGACGTATGTTGAGGCAAAAGTCAATCATATTGTGATCACTACTGGAAAAGGGTTCTTTGGTTTGTATTCGGTAAATTAAATTCAAACTATTGCAGAAGATGAGATCGAGGCAGTTGTTCAGTCTAGTGTTGTTGGTTACTAGTTGTTCAAGACCTAGATTTGTAATAGCATTGAAGAAGGTTGTGTGTATGATTTCAGTTGTACAATTATTTAAGGTCCAGTCAATATGAGGTAGATTGAAATCTCCAAGAAAGATAAAAGGGTATGGGCAGGATGTAGCCCATGTTAGTAGTGTATTTAGCTTGTTTACATGTTCGATGTCATAATCAGGTGCTCTGTAACATAGTAAGAATCGAATTGTGATATTTAAGGATAGTTCACAGATGATGGTTTCAGGAAGGGCAAGCTCCTGGGTAACTTGGATATTTTTTTAGATGTAAGGATTTTTTATAGAATATAGCAACACCACCTCCTCGACGATTTTCACGATCTGATCGGTAAACATGATAGTCTCTTACTGTGGTAATGGAGTCGGGGAGAGATGCATTGAGCCATGTTTCACAGACAAATATAATGTCGAAGTTAGCCATATTTAAGAGGATGAGAAATTCAGGTATTTTATTCATGAGGCTTCTTGCATTGAGTAGTTTGCATTTAAGTCCGGCAGCAGTTGGGATTGAGGTAGTTGGGGCGTGCGTGCCTAGTCTTGGGTGATGGTGGGTGGTGGGTAGTTTTGGGTGATGGTGGGTGGTGGTAGGTGGTTGAGGTAGGGTAGTGGTTGAGGGTAAAAGTTGGGTATTGGGTTGCGTGTCTTACTTTTTCTATGAATATTTAGTCCTAATAAAATAATTTTCTATGAATACTTAGTCCTAACATACTTTCTTTGGCATTCCTTGTTTTTCTGCTTAGTCTCTGCCTCAGTCCAAATGTGTGGAAAAATGTCATCCTGGATTTGTCAAACGGGTTCGAGAAGGAGAGCCAGTTTGCTGCTATGACTGCGTTCCTTGTCCGGAGGGAACCATCTCCACTCAGGAAGGTAAGGGCACCAAAGAAAGAAGCAGGCATTGGGGGAAATAGATTCATCCAGAGCATTTTTCTGGAAGTACAAGTTAAGAGACAGGTTGAAGCTCAACTGTTTTCTTCTTTATTTTGAAAGTGCACAATTTCTTATCTAATGGGAATAAAAGCAAAATGATCTTGGAAGAAAAGGTACAAAGAGATAAGAAGGTTTGCCATATAAAGCAACTGTATTATGACCAGAGGTGGGTATTCAGCAGGTTCTGACCAGTTCTAGAGAACTGGTAGCAGAAATTTTGAGTAGTTCAGAGAACTGGCAAGAACCACCTCTGACTGGCCCCACCCCCACCTATTCTCTGCCTCCTGAGTCCCAGCTGATCATCTGAGTCTTCTTTTGTTGTCCTGCACAAGAGAACAGAGCTGGAAAGCAGGTTAGTGGAGTGGGGAGGATTTCACAGAATCCTTCCCCTGGAGTGGAGTGGGAATGGAGATTTTGCAGTATCCTCTGACACACCACCAAGCCATGCCCACCAAGCCATACCCACAGAACCGGAAGTAAAAATGTTTGAATCCCACCATTGATTACAACTGTATACAATATCTCTTCTAGATTTAGTTTGAATGTTTCATTCCATATTTTGACTTTTAGGAAAATCAGATTGTTTGAAACTTGAGGAAATATATTAGTATAATCATGGAAAGTTTCTTGCAATATATTCTATATGGGATCCCCGGTGACCTTGTCAGGATCACCGAGAAGTTATTACTGTTCCCCAATGAGGTGCTGTGGACTGTTATGGAGAATCTCATTTCTGCCATGTTTCCACTGCTCCTGTTAGCCATTCCAGGTCCATGACTAAGACTTTCTCTGCCACCTTGCTAGATTTCACAAGGTAGTCCAGTGTATGTTGGATAACCATTTGTCTAAAGGTTTGTAGGGTTTCCTACATAAGCAGGGGGGTTGGACTAGAAGACCTCCAAGGTCCCTTCCAACTTTGCAATTCTATTCTATTCTATTCTATTCTATTCTATTCTATTCTATTCTATTCTATTCTATTCTATTCTATTCTATTCTATTCTATTCTATTCAACATTAAAATAAGGATTTAGAAAGTGTATCTAGAAACATTAATTAATTCATTATTAACCTCTAATACTGTAGATTCTGCCCATTAACATTAAATCCTAAGATTTCCCAAATTCCATAGATCATACACCCATGAATGAATGAATGAATGAATGAATGAATGAATGAATGAATGAATGAATGAATCATTTATTGGCCAAGTGTGATTAGACCTACAAGGAATTTGACTTGGTGCATATGCTTTCAGTGTACATAAAAGAAAAGATACATTCATCAAGAATAATAAGGTACAACACTTAGTCATATGGTACAAATAAGCAATCAAATCATACTAGGGAACAGTCAATATAAATCATATGGATACAAGCAACAAAGTCGTACGGTCATAAGTGGGAGGAGATGGGTGAAAGGAAGGATGGAGGAGTAATAGTAATAGTAATGTAGACTTGGTAAATAGTTGGACAGTGTTGAGGGAATTATTTGTTTAGCAGAGTAATGGCATTTGGGGAAAAACTGTCCTTATGTCTAGCTGTTGTGGTGTGCAGTGCTCTATAGTGTCATTTTGAGGGTAAAAGTTTTAACAATTTATATCCAGGATGTGAGGGGTCTGTAAATATTTCCACAGCCCTCTGTTTGACTCATGAAGTATACAAGTCCTCAATGGAAGGCAGGTTAGTAGTAATTGTTTTTTCTCCTGTTCAAATACCAGTGTGTGTGAGTGTGTACGTGTATCTATGAAAAAGGTACTCTTATTATCTTTATTTTGAGATGAATTTAAAACATGCATTTGGGAAAATGTTCTTGGTATACGATGTTATTTCTTAAAATGTGAATGAAGAGGTTGTTGTTGTTTTTTTTAAAAAAATCCTTTTGATATTCTCAGATATGGAAAAATGCAGCAAGTGTCCACCCGATGAATATCCAAATGAAGACCAAATACAATGTATCCCCAAAATTATAACCTTCCTGTCTTACAAAGAATATCTGGCCATCATCTTGATCTCCTTTGCCCTAATCTTATTCCTAACCACAGGGCTTGTTTTAATCATATTCATTAAATACCTAGAAACTCCCATTGTCAAAGCCAACAATCGGGACCTCTCTTACATCCTCCTGGTCTCCCTCCTGCTTTGCTTCTTGTCTTCTTTCCTTTTCATTGGTCAACCAAGAATAGCCACCTGCCTTCTTCGACAAACAGTGTTCAGCATTGTCTTCTCACTTGCCATTTCTTCACTCTTAGCCAAAACAATCACAGTGGTGCTGGCTTTTCTGGCCACAAAACCAGGAAACCGAGTGAAGAGATGGTTGGGGAGGGGCTTGGCCAACTCCATAATCCTTTCTTGTTCTGCTGTCCAAATTATCATCTGTTCCCTCTGGCTGGTTATTTCTCCCCCATTCCCTGATTTTGACTTCCACTCCCAGCCCGGAGAGATCATCCTGCAATGCAACGAAGGGTCTGTGGTCATGTTCTACATCACCCTCAGCTACATGGGCTTCCTGGCTGCCATCTGCTTCACAGTAGCTTTCCTAGCCAGGAATCTGCCTGGGGCCTTCAATGAAGCCAAGCTGATCACTTTCAGCATGCTGGTCTTCTGCAGTGTCTGGGTGACTTTTGTTCCTACTTACATGAGCACTAAAGGGAAATACATGGTGGCTGTGCAAGTCTTCTCCATCTTGGCCTCCAGTGCTGCTCTGTTGGGCTGCATCTTCATCCCCAAGTGCTACATTATCATTCTGAGGCCAGACTTGAACACCAAGGAGCATCTTGCAAGCAGAAAAAATGTAGAAATGTGAGACAGAGGAATTTTAACCCTTAATCTTTTTCAACAGTCTGTACCAAGAAAATGATTAAGCTGTTCTCCATACATCAGTAAGTCAATGATTTTGCTTAGTATATTGAAAGGGTGTTTGGAAGATAATAGCTCCAACTGAATAAAGTAAAACTCAAAGATGTCCACTGAGGTTTATTTCAATCCTTAAGGCAGAATATCTGCCAATGTCCTTAGCCTACTTGAAGCCTGAGATGCCACACTCAGGGTTTTTTTTAAGTCATGGCATATATGCAATTAGAATCTTGTTGCTATGCCAGGAATACTGTATGTTATGGGGGTATGAGTGGGTAAAATTCAATTGTTCTGGTAATTTTTTTTTAGGTATAAGAACCTTTCAATCTCCACCTATGACTATCTTGTCCAGTCTTCCTCTGAAAATTATATATATATATATATATATATATATATATATATATATATATATATATATATATATATATATATATATATATATATATATATATATATATATGAGAATCTTTGGTTATTCGGGTTTTCTCCCACGTAAGATTGGAAGTATCTAGGCAACGTTTCAATGAAGTCTCATTCATCATTTTCAGGCTTCTGTCTTGCGCTCCGTGCTTCTCAGAGTGATGTGAGCTTGCAGCTGCTTCTTCCTTTTAACTGCTAGTGGGGGTGTGACTTGATTGGGTGGGGGCTTGGCTGTGTTCTGATTGGGTGGGGGTGTGTTCTCATCGGTTGGGGGTTTGGCTGTGTTCTGATTGGTTGGGGGGTTGGCCATGTTCTGATTGGCTGGAGGTGTGTTCTGTTCAGGTGGGGGCTTGGTTGTGCTCAGGTTGATCTTAGTTACTGAGGGATTTGAGCTGGTGAGCTGTGATCTTGCTGTTTGGCTTCGAGTTCGTGGTCGTGCTGCATCTTCATGATGGGGGTCAGTTTGCTTCATGTATGGCTCAGATGGGTTTGAAGTGGGTAGCGATGCAGCTGCAGTGCGGCTTCTGGTCCGTGGTCATGTCTCATCTTCTGTGTGGGTGTGAGTCTGCTTTCTATGTGGAAGTGTGGTGGTGGCATCTTGTGTGGCCCTCATGGGTGTGGGTCTGGTGTCATTCTTCATGTTAGGTACTCGTCTGTTCATGAGGGCGGGTTTCCAAATGGCTGGTAGGCGGGAGGTGTCGTCTCGTTTATTCATGCTGTGTGGGCATTTTTCTATCTCTATGGCTTCTCTGATTATTCTGCTGTTGAAGTGTTCAGTTTTGGCGATAGTTCTGGTATTTTTAAGGTCAATCTCATGTCCTGTGGCTTTGAGGTGTTAGACCAGGGAAGAGGTCGGTTCTTCATATATTTTTTTGATAGAGTTTGTTCCTTAGTAGAGCCATTTCAGTTCTTTTCAGGATACGTTTAGTGGCTGCTGTGCTTTGATGAAATGTTAATTTGAAGCAGGTTGGTGTGGTATTGTTGTCTCTGCAGCTGCGTAGGAATTGGAGGTCACATAGTATTCCTGCTCTTTTAATTTCCAGTTTCTCGTAGGTTTTGATCTGGCTGTTCATTTCATGGCTCTACATGGCTGTTTATTTCATGGCATCTACTAATGGCTCTACTAAAAATCCCCACAGAATCCATCATATGTGCAGTAGAATCCAGCCTAACCAAATTAAATACAGATGAAGCTGATAAAATAAGACACCAAGTTACCAACATCCTATGCACAAGCAAACCACCCAAAAGCAACTTGCAGAAAGAATAAATTAAAGCGCTACAAACCCTGAAAAGAGATAACAGCATAATCATACTCCCAGCAGACAAAGGGAATGCCACAGTAGTAATGGACAGAAAAGACTATGAAACAAAATTGACAGACCTACTCCAAGACCCCACATACAAACCCATAAACACAGACCCAACCACATATCTGGAAAAATTAACCAAGAAGAAAATTATAATCAGCCACATGAGCAAAGAGATCCAACAGACGATCATCCCAAGAGAAAAATCTTCCAGATGCCCCAAACTATATGGCCTCCCAAAAATACACAAAGAAGGCATACCTCTCAGACCCATAGTCAGCTCCAGAGGAGCACCACTACAAAACCTAGCTAAACACTTAGCAAAACAGCTACAGCCCCATGCTGAAACAGCAGTTTCACATGTACAAAACTCATACCACTTCTTGGAAATGATCAAAGATCTACATGTGGAGTAAGAAGATCTGCTTGTAAGTTTTGAGGTGGTTTCACTATTCGCTCAAGTCCCGATAAAAGAGACCCTTGAAATCATCAAAAATAAATACCAATCAGCTAAACACCTCATGGAACTAACAGAACACTGCTTAACCAACACATATTTCATATACAAAGGACAAAGATACAAACAAATTGAAGGAGCCCCTATGGGATCACCACTGTCACCTGTCATTGCAAACCTGTTCATGGAAGAATTTGAATCCAGAGCCCTGGCCAATGCCATCCACAAACCCAAACTATGGTTAAGATACATCGATGACACATTTGTGATTTGGCCCCATGGAAAAAAAAACCTAAACAATTTCCTAATACACCTAAACAGCACACACCCCAAAATCAAGTTCACCATGGAAACCGAAACAAACAAACAACTACCATTCCTAGATGTACTAATCTACAAAAAAACAGATGGCACACTAGGACACACCATATACCAGAAGAAAACACACACTAACCGCTACCTCAACGCCCAATCCCACCACCACCCAGCACAGATAAACTCCGTGGCTAAAACACTAATTACTAGAACCAAATGCCTGGCAGACAAGACACACATTAAGACTGAACTATGCACCCTGACTAAAGTACTGACAGCCAACAGCTTCCACAAAAGCAAAATCACCGGCTTGATCCACGAAAACACACTGAGACATAATAGAGACCCAGAAGTTGAACAGACCTATGGAACAGCTGTCCTGCCCTACATGAGAGGTACTACAGACAAAATTAATAAGATACTACACAGCTATTCCACACTTCTAAGCCTGGATTCCACCTAGGCAAATGTCTTGTCTCCATCCCATCCACTCCTGGCATTTTTTTGCTTGTCCACTGGAAGTCTGGTCTTGACTCAAGTTCAGACTGTTGACTACAGTTTCAGTCACTGTCTTGAGATACTGTCAAAAGCATTTCTCTCTCTCTCTTCTCTCCCTTCCTCTCTCTCTCCCTCCCTCCTTCCCTCCCTCTCTCTCTCCTCTCTCTCCTCTCTCCCTCCCTCCCTCTCTCTCTCCCTCTCCCCCTCTCTCCCACCCCCCCTCCCTCTTTTCCTCTCTCCCTCTCTCCCTCCCTCTCAAAAAGCTTCCTTATCACTAAACTGTGGCAGGCATCCAGCTTACTTTCTTCTCTGCAAGTCTTGGCACAGAAAAATCATAGATGACTTCTCAGGTCCCTTCTTTTCCAGAAAGGATGGTGGAGGACATCTAATGGCTCAATGTCATATTTACAGCATAAGGTGGGGGGGGGAAACAGTTAATTGACAGGTGCTAATCTAGATTTTGCCGAGCTGCTACCAGGGAGGGAAGTCACCCCCTTCTGAGCTGTGAAATAGCTCCTCTGCCTCCAAAGCTGTCCTAGTGGTTGCATCTCCTTCTCCGTTGAAATGTCCACCCCTTGTTCCTAGTCCTGCAAGGCTGGGCTGTCAGACACAGGGAAGCAGCTATCTCCACCACCTTCTCTATTCCAGAAGAAAAGAAGGTCCCTTTCAAATCACCCCCCACAGAATTTAGATGCCAAATTGAGAATGTATCCTATTTAACAATAAATTATGGGTGTGTGGTGGTGGAGAGAGTAAGAGAGACCTGCTCTGCTACCTAAGTTAAGATCTCTCTGTTCAGATAAGGTAAAAGTAAGTGGGTTTCAGTTCTGCACTTGACTAAAGGGAGAAGGAACTCTGTCACCTTTGAAAAGAGACCCCCCAAACACAGGAGGCTACGTAGGGCTGATGCCTTTGCACTGGTGCACCCCAAACTCTTATCCCCCAAGATCAACCAACTGAGGAAACCTGATCTAAGAAGGAACCTGAAAACGAACACAAGAAAAGTAGCTTCCAATGCTGTTATTCTCTGTTTCTCTGATTTTAAGACAGCAGTGAATGAAGGATGAGAATGAAACAGTGCAGTGACATCCGGAATTGTCTGGAAGCCTGGAAATTAGCAAAGACCAGCAGAAAAACAAGTTTCATTGTATCTGATGTGGCCTACCCAGAAACCTTTATAGAGGGGGTCCTGCTGAAATCGTAAGGGCGGAATACTGCATTTGTTACACCGAGGACCCCTCCCAGAAGGAGGTCTCCCCGCTTGCAATAATTCAGTGGGTCGACTTCATTCCTCTTCAGATTCAGGGGGCATTTCCAAGTGAGCTTCCCACTGGCTGTGTGACGAAGCAGTATGAGAAGGAGAAGCAGAAGGACCATTTGTCTGCCTGAATCAATCCCCTGCCTTGCAGCTTTTTCCTTTTTTTCAATGGTAGCAGAAACCAACATCTTATTTTGGAGGTTTGGAGAGTTTCCCCATTTTCCTAAGTCAAATGGGGTCCTGTGAATGCCTCATGTCCAAAGAGGAGGATGGGGCAATTCATTCACATGCTTGTTCTCCATCATGGTTCTTTAGGCATTTCTTATCTAGTATTGAGCTCTTTTTTTTTAGGCTGATGTTTACATCCATAACTCTCTTTGGGGGGCCATTCCTTGAAGTCTAGCACAAGTGAATGAGCAAACAACTATGATTTTGATAATGTGAAGGAGAAGAAGCATCATTCTAAACTCTACACAACTCTATGAAGTTGGAAACTAATCAATGAGAGAAGCAACTCAGAACTAAGGAGAATTTTCCTGACAGTTAGAACAATTAATCAGAGGAACAACTTGCCTCCAGAACCTGTAAATGCTCCAACACTGGAAGTTTAAAGAAGAGATTGGATATCCATTTGTCTGAAGTGGTGTAGGGTTTCCTGCCTAGGCAGGGGGTTGAACTAGAAGACCTCCAAGGTCCCTTCCAACTCTGTTATTCTATTCTATTTTGCAGTACTAACAAAGCCATCCCAGGTTCCACTCTTGTGTCATTTCCTTAAGACACTGGCATGGTAGATTTTCTTTTGGTTCACTGTCATATTTACAGAATAGGGTGAAAAACAGAGGGTTTTTTGGCAGGTGCTAATCTAGACTTTGCTGAGCTGCTACGAGGGAGGGAGGTCACCTCCTTCTGAGCTGTGAAATAGGTCCTCTGCTTCCAAAGATGTCCTAGTGGTTGCATCTCCTTCTCCGTTGAAATCAGAGGTGGTATTCAGCAGGTTCTGACCAGTTTTGGAGAACCAGTAGTGGAAATTTTGAGTAGTTCAGACAACCAGCAAATACCATCTCTGACTGGCCCTGCCCCCCATCTCTGCCTCCTGAGTCCCAGCTGATTGGCTGGGTTTTCTTTTGTTGCCCTGCACAGGAGAATGGAGCTGGAAAGCAGGCTAGTGGGGTGGGGAGGGAATGGCATTTTACAGAATCCTTCCCCTGCCATGCTTACCAAACCATGCCCACATCATTAAAAAGTTATATTGATAATGATATAAGAATGATAGTCCTGGAGGAAATGATGCCAGGAGTGTTGAAGATAAAGATTCCACTTTGGGTGAGGGGGATCCAGCATGTCCTCAGGACTCCTTGCCTGCTTCTTAGATCCTGAAGTTCACCCACCCATCTAATCCCAAGCAGGGACAGGCTTTTAAGACAGGCTTTTAAGACCCCCTCTTTAAATGTAGGTCATATCAGTTGCGAAGTAATTGTTTTCCTGCTGGTTTTTGCTAATTTCCAGGTTTCCAGACAATACCAGGTGTCACTGCACTGTTTCAATGTCATCCTTTATCCATTGCTGTCTTAAAAATCAGAGAATCAGAGAATAACTGCATTGGAAGCTACATTTTCAGGTTCTTTCTTAGCCCAGGTTTCTTCAGTTGGTCACTCTTGGGGGATAAGACTTTGGGGTGCATCAATGGAAAGTAGTGGTGGGATTCAAAAAAAAATATTACTAGTTCTGTGGGCATAGCTTGGTGGGTGTGGCAAGGGAAAGAAACTGCAAAATCTGCATACCCACCCCACTCCAGGGGAAGGATATTGTAAAATCCCCATTCCCTCCCCACCCCACTAACCTGCTTTCCAGCTCCATTCTCCTGTGCAGGGCCACAAAAGAAGACCCAGCGAATCAGCTGGGACTTGGGAGGCAGAGAATAGATGGGGGCAGGGGCCAGTCAGAGGGGGTATTTGCCGGTTGTCCAAACTACTCAAAATTTCTGCTACCGGTTCTCCAGAACTGGTCAGAACCTGCTGAATACAACCTCTGGAATAAACCTGAGTCTCTGAAGTCCTAATATAATGCTTGTATATACCTAATGTATTGCTTGGGCATTGACACTGTTTGTGAATGTTGAGTGATTTTCCCACCCAGTTTAGCTAATTTTGGATATATGTTGTGGAACATTTCAAACATACTGTATGTCAATTGTGGTTTGGGGGATATTTCAGGCTACTTTCAAGAGCATATACAGTTTCAGGGAAATGTATAAAATTGCCATGAATTATTTTATTATTTTATTATTTTATTATTTTATTATTTTATTATTTTA
>NW_028263177.1:0-61537 GCF_049901735.1 Notechis scutatus
TAGTATCTGGAGCTTTCCTTCTAAGTGGAAAAAAAGTTGGCAAAAAGATGATGCCTATAAAAGTGTTTTCTTTGTGGAACCTGAATTTCAAGATGAGTATTTTCATTGTGCTATTTCAAAACATGTTTTTCTGTCAAAGGCCGGAGAAGATGCACCCAGAAAGCACCACTGGAGACCCAAGAGAAAAAAAATAGGAAGCAGATCAAAAATGACAGCCATACGTACAGTGTCATTAAGATTCTGGCCCACACATTAAATTCTGCGTCCAATTCCAAGAGGGGAAGAAAGAAGGGAGAAGAGAGTTTGGGGGCTCAGAGGCTGCATCCATGGCGGGTATGGGGTCCCAACAAGCAAGGGTGGGATCCAACAGGGTTAACTACCGGTTTGGTGATTTATGGGATTCAGTGATTTACGATGTCAATACAACCCAGGAGATTACAGTACAAGACCCAGGAGGTCAAAACAATAAAACTCAGAAGGTCATCACACAGCCCATTACCCAGGCCGTTAAAACACAGGAGGCTGATATACACACAGCCACATATGTTCTTACGAAAAAAGCCAGCCAATCGGCAAACATCAACTTCATCAACCAATCAAGAAATGAAAACACAGCCAACATCCCCACCAGTATATATAGGGAAACATCAGCTCTGATCACGCTTTGCTTGCACAAGCATGAAGCCGAAATCACCAGCCTTAAGATGGCGAGTGGGACCTCGTCGAAACATTGCCAAGATGCTCTCAATCTTACACGGAAAAGACCCGAACACGCCAAGAACTGCTAACCAAAGATCCACATACAAATACCGAGAACCTCAGAAAACATATATATATATATATATATATATATATATATATATATATATATATATATATATATATATATATATATATATGTATATATGTATATGTATATGTATATGTATATGTATATGTATATGTATATGTATATGTATATGTATATGTATATGTATATATATATATGTATATGTATATGTATATGTATATGTATATGTATATGTATATGTATATATATGTATGGCCTTCAGCTTTGTTCGGGTATTTTCCCACGTCATTATAGTTGTGCTTTTTAAAGTTGTAGCAAGCGTTTCAGCAGAATCCCATCTGCCATCATCAGGCTTCTGTATTGTGTCCGTCTGTGAGTCAGACTTTTACAGTAGTTTCAGATTTAAATTTGGGGCAGCCTATTGCTGTGCCAGAATGGTTTTTTCTTCATCCTGATTGGTTGGGAGTCTTGGTCTGTGTTTATTGGTCTCGGAGTTTGCTGTGTTCTGCTTGATTGGTGTCTCTAATATCTTCTGTCTGTTTTTTTTGGCTCTTTTGTATCTTGATTGGCTGGCAGCATTGTGTTACTTTATTGGAGGTCTTTAGTGCAGCTTGGCTTCGGGTAAATGGACGGCTATCATTAGTTAGGAAGCTGGGTTTCATCTGGGTGCCTGGTTGGGATGTGTTTGAGCTGGAGGTATCAGGGGATCTGTTTGTGCCCAGGTGTTTGCCTGGCTTGTGGTGTGGAGATTTTTTTGTTTGTGAGTGCAGGCTTCCAAATGATTGACAGCCTGGTGGAATCATCTCTTCTGTTCATGCTTTCTGGTCTTTTTCAATCTCTATGGCTTCTCTGATGATTCTGTGGCTGGAATTTTCTATAGTGGCTAGGGTTTTGGTGCCATTGAAATTGATGCTATGACCTGTGGCTTCCATGTGTTGGACTAGTGAGGAAGTGTGTTCCAGCTTTTTGACTGCATTTTTGTGTTCATCCAGGCGGGTGCTTATTCTTCTATTGGTCTGTCCAATGTATGTGGCCGGGCATGATGCACAGGGGACTTCGTATATGCCTTGGTTTTCCAGGTCAATTTTGTCTTTGGGGTTTCCAGGTCAATTTTGTCTTTGGTGAACTTGATTTTGGGGTGTGTGCTGTTTAGGGGTGTTAGGAAGTTGTTTAGGTTTTCTTTTCCATGGGGCCAAATCACGAATGTGTCATCGATGTATCTTAACCATAGTTTGGGTTTGTGGATGGCATTGGCCAGGGCTCTGGATTCGAATTCTTCCATGAACAGGTTTGCAATGACAGGTGACAGTGGTGATCCCATAGGGGATCCTTCAATTTGTTTGTATCTTTGTCCTTTGTATATGAAATATGTGTTGGTTAAGCAGTGTTCTGTTAGTTCCATGAGGTGTTTAGCTGGTTGGTATTTATTTTTGATGATTTCCAGGGTCTCTTTTATCGGGACTTGATTGAATAGTGAAACCACGTCGAAGCTTACAAGCAGATCTTCCTGCTCCACATGTAGATCTTTGATCAATTCCAAGAAGTGGTATGAGTTTTGTACATGTGAAGCTGCTGTTTCAGCATGGGGCTGTAGCTGTTTTGCTAAGTGTTTAGCTAGGTTTTGTAGTGGTGCTCCTCTGGAGCTGACTATGGGTCTGAGAGGTATGCCTTCTTTGTGTATTTTTGGGAGGCCGTATAGTTTGGGGCATCTGGAAGATTTCTCTCTGGGTATGATCGTGTGTTGGATCTCTTTGCTTATGTGGCTGGTTAAAATTTCCTCAGCTTGATCTTCAGTCAGAGACTCTGATACGCTCTCCTGGTTATCTGCCGACACCTGAGGCACAATCAGGGAGGAAGGTCTTGCCGAAGAGGAAAGTCCTGGGGAGGAAGGCAACTCCAAATCCTTTAACAAAGCAGGCTCAAACCTCAGAGCCAAATCCTCCTCTTCCTCATTGTCCAAGTCTTCGTCCTCTAACAAAGCAGGCTCAAATCTCCGAGCCACAACACACACACACACACACACACACACACACACATATACACATATATATACATATACATATACATATATGTTATGACTCCCCTTCAAATTTAAGCGAGCAAAACAGAAAGCAGCCGTTTCAGAAGTAATTCAAACAGAATAAAGTCTCACAAGATAATGGCTGGCAGAAATCCCAATCCACAGCATAAATCTTTACTCTGTCCGGCAAACCAGTCTTGGCAATAAATCTCAAGCCTCAGAGCTTCTTGCTGTAACGTCCTCACTCAATAAGTCACTTTGCTTCTGGCGAATTCCACCAGGCCAGCTGTGTCCTTTTATACTTAAGCCACGTGCTAATTACCCTAATTATTGGCTCGCTCTTCTCTTTCTTTCTAACTGGGTTTGTCTCCTTAGTCGTCTCCTGTTCCTAACGTCTAACCATAAGTTTTCCAGATTCTCATCTCCGCTGGAAAACTCCCTCCTTCCTTCCCTGTCATCCATTCCCGGCTGCTGATTAGATAAAGCACCAGAGGAGGTCGAAGGTTCTGACCACTCTAATATTTTAGGTCTGTCATCCCTTGTTACCTCCATCTCCTCATCCTGGTTACTATTCCAATCACTCAGCAATGCCGGTTCATATTTCTCTGCCATGTCTTCCTCACTTGAACTCATATCTGCCACAGGAGCAGAATCCAAACCCGGAGCCACAACACATATACATATACATATACATATACATATACGTATACGTATACATATACATATACATATACATATACATATACATATACATATACATATATGTTGTGACTGGAAGGATTGACCCTGCTGGGAGTTTTGACTCTGATACCTCTGAAGATGGAAGATTTGAGCCTGCTGTGAATGTGGAGTCTGAATTATCAGAGGACACAGATGTAAGCCAGGAGGATGAGAGATTGTCGGAGAGACAATCCTCTCCAGAACCTTCGACTTCGTTCATGCAAGCAGCTGATCCACAAAATGAGCCAGAGGTTTCTAGTGAGGAGGACACTGACGGATGTTGGCTTGACGCTAGAACTAGAAGATTGAAACGTCAATCACAATCTGAAAGGAGGCGTCAAGCCAGACATTGATTAGAGAGAATGACACGCCCATCCAGGGGATTTAATGAGGCGTGCTGACTCTCAATCTTTGCTTGGAGCAAAGTGCTTTGTGGATTCGAAAGGATACATTTGAAGCGGCTGTTGTGATTTATGAACAATTCTGAATTGCCAGACAGATTCTGGGAAGACTGCCAAGGACTGGAAAACAGTTCCCGTTAACTCTTTTGAGTCTGGTTTTGTTCTTGTTTGAATATTTTGAACTCTGGAACTTTGTATTCTCACCTGTGGATACAGGTGAGACATAACATTTTTGCTCCAAGCCAAGACTCCATCTTATAACCAAGATGGACCCAACACAACTAAAGCAACTGGTAGAGCAGCAGCAACAACTTTTGCAGCTTAACCAGGTTCAACTTTGCAGCTTAACCAGGTTTTACCACAACAGGTAACTCAACTGGTTAAACATGTAACACAATACAAGCTCCAGTTGCTCCCCCAGCTCCTCCTCTGAGGAAAAGCCCGTATCTGTGCCGGATAAATTCTCAGGACAGACAGATATGTTCCGGCGTTTATGGGACAATGCCAATTATTCATGTCATTACGGCCTGAAGATTTTCCTAATGACCGGGCTAAGGTAGGGTTTATTATTAGCCTTTTATGAGGACCGGCTGCTAAATGGGCTACTCCTCTGTTGACACAAGATAGCCCTTTATTAAGTGACTACCAGGGTTTCCAGTAACAATTACGGGTTATGTATGAAAATCCTATAAAGAGCCAAACTGTGGCTAGACGTTTGAGGGACATTTGCCAGGGGAAATGTCCTTTGCAAGAATATATTGCAGAGTTTCGTCTGCTCTGCATGGACTCTACTTGGAATGAGTCAGCCCACATGGATGCATTTCAGGAGGGCTTGGCAGATGAAATCCAAGATGAATTGGTGAATGCGGAGCGGGCTTTAACCCTGGATGCGCTAGTGGTACAATGCTTGCACATTGAAGCCCAGTTACAACAGCGCCGGACCAAATGCTCAGTTAGGGAGCCGCCCTCCCACTCAAGGTCGCAACCTTCAGTACGACCTGCTCCATTGGTATCTTATAGTACCATGACCAGGACTGAGGAGTCGATGGAGTTGGGTGCACTCCGCCCTCGGTTGACGGCGCAAGAACGCTCGCGAAGGTTCCAGGAAGGTTTGTGACTTTATTGTGGGGGACCGGGACATTTTGCCAATTCTTGTAAAAAGAGGGGAACACGAAGACCAGTGCCAGAATCTACTCCTAGCCCATCGGGAATATGGGGTAGGCCCGACCTTGGGGAAACCCTAGGTCAGGCATGTATCACACCACCACCCCAAGTAGCTGAAGTGAACTCTGGCCCTCCTCGGCATTTACTTTTGGATACGCAAGTTTTCTTACAGTCCCGGAAGGAGGGGATTCCTGCGGTTGCGTTGGTGGACTCAGGGGCTACTACTAGTTTTATGGACCGGGCTTTTGCACCACACTTTGATGTCCCATTGGTTGCTGTGGAACCACCCATCAAGGTGGAAACCGTTGACGGGTGTGAGCTTAGGTCGGGACCCATTCGCTTTGCTACCCAGCCGCTGCATTTGGTTATCGGAGACCACGAGGAGGCGATTAGCTTCTATATCACCTCGGACCTCCATCTCCCTATGGTTCTTGGCATGTCCTGGCTACGATTGCACGATCCTTTGGTGGCTTGGGCGCAGAATGTCATTTCGTTCCCAAGTCTCCAGTGTGTGGATCATCTGAGACATATCTGCGCTGGTCAGGACATTGCCGCCCCTGCTGTTTCCATACCACCGGAGCTATCGGACTTCTCCGACGTTTTCAGCGAGAAGGAGGCAGATCAGTTACCACCGCATCGCGCATATGACTGTCCCGTGGACCTTTTACCTGATGCCCCACTGCCCAAGGGTCGCTTATATTCCATGTCTGAGCCCGAATTGGCTGCTCTTCGGGAGTTTCTGGATAAGAACTTGGCCCGGGGATTTATCAGACCATCGTCGTCTCCTCTTTCTGCTCCCGTTCTTTTTGTAAAAAAGAAGACGGGGGAGTTACGTTTGTGCTGTGATTACCGCCGGTTGAACGCTATCACGGTGAGAAATAGTTACCCCTTGCCGCTCATTCCAGAGTTAATGGAGCGATTGCGGGAGGCTACTATTTTCACCAAGCTCGATCTTCGAGGGGCCTACAACCTGGTGCAGATGCGCAAGGGGGACGAGTGGAAGATGGTGTTTGGCACCCGCTACAGACATTTTGAATACACCGTAATGCTGTTTGGTTTGACCAACGCCCCCGCGGTTTTCCAGCATTTAATGAATGACATTTTACGGGACATGCTTGACCGATTCGTGGCGGTGTACCTGGATGACATTTTGATCTACTCGCGGTCCAGGGAGAGCCACCTTCGTCAAGTCCGTCAGGTATTACAATGTCTTCGGGAGCATAAACTCTATGCGAAACTGGAGAAATGCTTCTTTTTCCAGACTTCCATAGAGTTCTTGGGGCATATCATCTCTCCCGAGGGCATTGCCATGGACCCAAGGAAAATAGAGGCCTTGTGTAGTTGGGAACCCCCTCGTCGAGTAAAGGACGTGCAACATCTCCTGGGGTTCGCCAATTACTACAGGACCTTCATTCCGGACTTTGCCAAGCTGACGGATCCCATCACCCAGCTCCTTCGCAAGAAGGTCCCGTTCAAGTGGGGCCCCCCGCAGCAACAGGCTTTTGAGGCTCTAAAGAAAGCCTTCGTTGCTGAACCTATATTGAGGCATCCTGATCCGAATCGTCCATTTGTGGTCGAGACAGATGCCCCTAACGTAGCTATTGGGGTGGTGTTGTTGCAAGCCCCAATGGATGGCGCACCTCTTTTCCCGTGCGCATATTATTCAAGGAAGCTCACAACTTCTGAGAGCAATTATACCATTTGGGAGAAGGAGTTGCTGGCCATTAAGGCTGCCTTTGAGACATGGCAACATCATCTGGAGGGGGCTTGGCACAAGGTGGAGGTTCGGACGGATCACCCTAACCTGGAACATTTGTCCACTGCCAAGAAGTTGAACCAACGACAGATCTGATGGTCATTGTTTTTCGCTAGGTTCAACTTTTCAGTCACATACGTTCCCATTGGACAGAATTGGAGAGCGGACGCCCTGTCTCATAAACACGGGTATATTGGCCCCGAGGACACTCCTCCTCCACGTACGGTGCTGCCACCGGAATCTTTGGCCGTTATTCAGGATCCGGTGGATTTAAGGGCTCGAGTAAGAGAGGCACAGCGCTTAGACGCTTGGTCACAGCAAAGAATAAGGGAAATTGAACCTGACTCCCCATGGACTCTAGAGGAGGGCTTGCTACGTCATCGAGGACTATTATACGTACCCACCAGGACACTTAGAGCCCTCATCATGACGCAATGTCATGACAACCCTGCTGCTGGCCACTTTGGCTTCTTTAAAACTCTTCACTTGGTTACATGGACTTTTTGGTGGCCTCGAGTCAGACATGACGTCTTTTCTTACGTTGCCTCTTGTATTACGTGTCGACAAGCGAAGACTGCGTCAGGTGCGCCTCCTGGACTTCTGCAACCACTTCCGATTCCGAACAGACCCTGGGGGCAATATCCATGGACTTTTTAACGCACTTGCCCTCGTCGTCGGGTTATACAACGGTACTTGTGGTGGTTGACATGCTCACTAAGATGGCCCATTTCATCCCATGTAGAAGATTACCCTCGGCTCGGGTTACTGCCCGGCTTTTCATACAACACGTGTTTCGTTTACATGGCTTACCGGACAGAGTTGTTTCAGATCGCGGTGTTCAGTTCACCGCTCAATTCTGGAAAAGTCTAATGAACGCACTACGAGTACAAGTATGTTTAGCGTCGGCGCACCATCCGGAAACCGATGGCGGGACTGAGAAAGTAATTGGCATCCTCGCCCAATACCTCAGATGTTTTGTAAATCAACGGCAAAACGACTGGGTGACCTATCTTCCATTGGCAGAGTTTGCCTTTAATAATTCTCGGCACACCTCCACCCACATGACGCCTTTTTAGGCAAATGTGGGTTACCATCCGAGGTTTTTCCCCCTGTCAATCGCAGATTCTCCAGTTCCAGAGGCACGAGACTTTTTGTCGGAGTTATATGCCATGCATCAATTAATTTCCAGACAATTGGAACGAGCGAAAGCAGATTATAAGCGTTTTGCAGATCGTTCACATCAAGCGACGCCTCCGTTGGCTGTGGGTGACAAGGTGTGGTTGTCAACGAAACATCTTCGGGTCGATCGTCCGATTAGGAAGTTGGATCATTGCTTTATTGGTCCCTTCCCTATCGAGGCGGTTATTAATCCTGTGGCTTATCGGCTCACCCTACCGTGCTCCATGCGCATTCACCCTGTTTTTCACCACTCCCTGTTAGTACCTGACACCCCATCGTGTACTCTCCGTTCTCCAGAAGATACGGGTTCTCCATCTAGGCCCAGCACTGAACCTGTTACGGATACTACAGTGGTCGGAATTTATGATTCACGATGGCTGAAGGGACAATTCCAGTACTTCGTGGGGAGACTGGGAAAAAAAATGGAGATTCGTTCTTGGCAGGATGTGTCCAAGGTGCATGCCCCAGACCTTATTCGGATGTATCATGCACAATTCCCTTCAAAACCACATCCTGATCGTCAGATTCGGGGGAAGGGCCCTGCGGTGAGGGATAGTGTTGTGACTGGAAGGATTGACCCTGCTGGGAGTTTTGACTCTGATATCTCTGAAGATGGAAGGTTTGAGCCTGCTGTGAATGTGGAGTCTGAATTATCAGAGGACACAGATGTGAGCCAGGAGGATGAGAGATTGTCGGAGAGACAATCCTCTCCAGAACCTTCGACTTCGTTCATGCAAGCAGCTGATCCACAAAATGAGCCAGAGGTTTCTAGCGAGGAGGACACTGACGGATGTTGGCTTGACGCTAGAACTAGAAGATTGAAACGTCAATCACAATCTGAAAGGAGGCATCAAGCCAGACATTGATTAGAGAGATTGACACGCCCATCCAGGGGATTTAAGGAGGCGTGCTGACTCTCAATCTTTGGTTGGAGCAAAGTGCTTTGTGGATTCGAAAGGATACGTTTGAAGTGCCCGTTGTGATTTATGAAAAATTATGAATTGCTAGACAGATTCCGGGAAGACTGCCAAGGACTGGAAAACAGTAGTTAACTCTTTTGAGTCTGGTTTTGTTCTTGTTTGAATATTTTGAACTCTAGAACTTTGTATTCTCACCTGTGGATACAGGTGAGACATAACTCATATACACATACATATACATAGGTCTAGGTATGTTCGGGTCTTTTCCCGTGTAAGATTAAGAGTATCTTGGCGATATTTTGGCGAGGTCCCACTCGCCATCCTCAGGCAGGTGCTTTCGGCTTTGTGCCAGTGCAAGCAGTGTGTGATCAGAGCTGCCGTCTCCCTATAAATACTGGTGGTGTGCTGAGCTGGTTGGCTGTGCTACTGCCTCTTGATTGGTTGTTGGAGTTGATGTTGGTATAATGGGCTGTGTGATGACCTTGTGAGTTTTGTTTTGGAGATATCCTGGATCTTGTGCTTTAATCTCCTGGGTCGTTTGTGTTTTGATCTCTTTACCATTAGCCTCCTGTGTTGTAACGGCTTGGGTAATGGGTTGTGTGGTGACCTTGTGAGTTGTATTGCTGTGGTATCCTTGGTCTTGTGCTGTGATTTCCTGGGTCATTTGCTGTGTTGCAACTTATTTTGATCTTGTGGTGTAATTTCTTGAGTTTTCTGATGTGATATCCTGAGCAGGTGGCTGTGATGTAGAATTCTGGGTTTTAGTCTGGCTTCGAGTTTGGGGTCTGGGTCTGTGTTCTTGGTGTGTGTCTGCTTGTTTGGTTTTGGGGTCGGGGGGTGCAACAGCTGGCGAAGCAGCCGTGGTCTGTTTTCTGGATGGTGGTTGTCCTTTGTTTATAGGATGGGCTTGGGCCTGGGTCTGATGAGGGGGATTGGCGGTGGTGTCCCGTGTTGTTTTAGGTCTGGTGTTGGTTTTCGTGGCTGGGACTCATTTGTTGGTGAGGGCTAGCTTCCAGATGTCTGGTAGGCGGGAGGTATCGTCCCGTCTATTCATGTTATGGAGTTGTTTCTCTATCTCGATGGCTTCCCTGATTATTCTCTTGCTGGAGTGTTCAGCGTTGGATATTAATTTGGTTCCTTCGAAATTAATTTCATGTCCTGTGGCTTTAAGGTGCTGGAAGAGGGAGGAAGTATTTTCTTCTCTTCTGATTATGTTTTTGTGTTCTGCAATGCGTACATTTATTCTCCTGTTGATTTGTCCAAAGTATGTGGCTGGGCAATTGTTGCATGTTATTTCATAAACTCCTTGGTTTTCTAGCTGGATCTTGTCTTTGGGGTTTCTTAGGATGTTGGCTATTTTGTGGTCAGTGCCGAAGGCTGTCCTGATATTGTGTTTGTGGAGAATTTTGCTGATTTTGTCTGTGGTGGCTTTGATGTAGGGGAGAAGTGCAATACCATTGTCTTGTTCTGTGTCTTGGTTTTTGGGGGTATCTCTTTTCAGATTAGATTGGTGTTAGTGTTTCTTTGGAATCCTAAGAAACCCCAAAGACAAGATCCATCTAGTACCAGCCTGAGGATGGCGAGTGGGACCTCGCCAAAACATCACCAAGATACTCTTAATCTTACACGGGAAAAGACCCGAACACACCTAGTCCTACATACCTGTGCCTGTGAAAATCTACAAAAACAAATATTTTACCTCTATGGGGAGGAAACCTTCTGGCTAACCAGGACCTAGGAGAAACTCGAACTCCGAAGAGCCACCATCTTGTGTGATCTCACATTCCTATGCAATTGCCAAGACAAAAATGTGTTCCCCATATGCTTCCAACTTAGATTCCATTCCAAAACTTCAGCCACTGAAAGGACCCTGAAAAGAACGGAATTAGCCCTAATCAGAAATGAACATGAAAGCCACAGGTCATAGCATCGACTTCAATGGCACCCAAACCCTAGCCACTATAGAAAACTCCCACCACAGAATTATCAGAGAAGCTATAGAGATTGAAAAAAGACCTGAAAGCATGAATAGAAGAGATGACTCCACCAGACTGTCAATTATCTGGAAGCCTGCACTCTCAAACAAAAAAATCTCCACACCACAAGCCAGGCAAACACCTGGGCACAAACAGATTCCCCCTGATACCTCCAGTTCAAACACACACCAACGAGGCACCCAGATGAAACCTAGGTTCTTAATAAATGATAGCCGTCTGTTTACTCGGAGCCAAGCCACACTAAAAGCCTCCAATACAGGAAACACAATGTTGCCAGCCAATCAAGACAAAAAAAGCTACAAAACAAACAGAAGATATTAGAAACACTAATCAAGCAGAACACAGCAAACTCCAAGACCAATAAACACAGACCAAGACTCCCAACCAATCAGGATGAAGAAAAAAAACATTCTGGCACAGCGTAGGCTAGCACCAAATTTAAAACTGAAACAACTGTAAAAGTCTGACTCACAGACGAACACAATACAGGAGCTGGATGATTCTGCCGAAATGTTGCTACAACTTTAAAAGCACAACTATAATGACGTGGGAAAATATCCGAACAAAGCTGAATACCATACATGTAAGTACCCGTGAAAACTTAAGAATACACACACACACACACACACAATTGAGAACTATTACTAAACCTTTGTTCTTGAGCTTTGAAGACAATGGCAACACTTGTTCTCCCAACTCACAATATTTGCAAGTTAAACAACTGTAGAAGAAAGATTAAAATGTAAAAATAGGATGTGAGGTAAGAAAACAAGATTTCTTAAAATTCCTCAATGTTTCCACTCTAGTTCCATCCATATTTAAAGAAGAATGAATTGTACAATCTTTCTTTGTTGAAAGTGTATTTGGACCAAAATGGAGACATAGCAACAGATTTGCAGATCATTAGTAGGGTGTTTCTGCCCAAGGAGGATCCCATCAACAAGGAATTGGGGAGTTTTGAAAGGCAGAGAATTATAATCAACCAAGATGTTTTGTCACAGCTAAAGTTGCTGAACAAGGTGAGGAAAATATTGATACAACTCCCCCACCAAAGACTTACAATCCATTTCATGTGGGCTAAATCTAGTCAAAAGGGTGGGTAACCTTGACTGGGAATTGAATGTGTGGAGTAAAACATCTATAATTTTCTTAGACAGATAGGGTGTTTTCAGATCTATTGACCAAGAGATGCTATAATGCTGAATACTGTTATAACCTGATTCAGCTATTTCCAAAATGAGATTTGGAGTGATTATTACTTAGGACACAAATCTCTGCCATTTTATATGCAGTTTAATATCTCCATAAACCCGGTGAGAGAGGGCATCATATGAGTGGTGGTATGCTACCAGTTTGGACCGGTTTACAAGAACCTGTAGTAAAAAAAAATGCCTCGGATCAGCTGAGAGTAAGAAAACAATCCTCCAAAGATCATCTGAGAGGAGAAAAGACTGAAAAGTGCATGGGAGGGTGGGAGGGTCACTTCTTTACCCTCTCAGCTGATTGGCTTTTAGGGGTGCATATGTTAGGGGTGCGCATACGTGCACGATCTCCCACCGAACCAGTAGTGTCTAAGGTAGGATCCCACTACTGCCTCATATGTTGAGGACTTTGGTGTTACTAGTTTCAGTTTCACTAATTTCTTCTCTTCAAATATCAAAGGTGAAGGCAATTCTGTGGATTGGGACCTGAGTTCAAGTTTGGGCTCAATCTGATGAAATGGAATCAAAATTGGATGGAAGTCTTGTTGATCCCAGTAGGAAATAACCTTAATAAGCAAATATTTCTCTGGTCTTTTAGAGTTGTCAGCAAAAAGGGAGTGGGAGAAGTGGTACATTCCATAAATGCTTTCATAGATAATTGCTAGGTGGCCAAAGCTTCTGGCATGCAAGATTATTACTGGAGAGCATGATTGATGACACTTGGCTTTGGATGTGTCCCAGTGGAGAATATGCCCCATTCGAATGGGGGTGGATGCTAGAACCCTGACATTTCATCTTACCCTGATTGGAGTCAGGGGTCCCCCAAAATTGCAGGCTCATGGTTGGGGAGGACCATCAAGGAAGTCCAAGGCTTTCGGTTCACATGATATAACAATGACTGGTCTGATGTGAGCTTATTTATTCATTGATTGATTAAATTTATTTGCTGCCCATCACACCACAATAATGGCCTGAAAACTGAAGTACTGAAACACAACTTTAGTGCAAAAAAAAAATAATCCTGATATCAGAACTAATAAAGAACTATTTCAAGGGAAATGTTACTTAGGTTTTGGCATTGGCTTTTAAGAGTGCCCTTCATCTGAAAATCCCTTGCATCAGAGGTGGTATTCAGCAGGTTCTGATCAGTTCTGGAGAATTGGTAGTGGAAATTTTGAATAGTTCAGAGAACCAGCCAATACCACCTCTGACGTGGCCCTGCCCCATCTATTCTCTGCCTCCCGAGTCCCAGCTGATTGGCTGGGTCTTCTTTTGTTGCCCTGCACAAGAGAACGGAGCTGGAAAGCAGGTTAGTGGGGTGGGGAGGGAATGGGATTTTCCAGTAATCTTCCCCAGGAATGGGAAGAGAAGGGAGATTTTACCTTCCCCAGGAGTGGGAAGGGAAGGGAGACTTTTCCTTCCCCTGCCATGCCCACCAAGCCACACCACACCTACCAAGCCATGCCATGCCCACCAAGCCACGCCTGCAGAACCAGTAGTAAATTTGTTTGAATCCCACCACTGCCTTTCATGCTAATGTTTATTTCGATTGTTAACTATCGTAAGCCACTCTGGGAGTCTCCAAACTTATAATGAATATAGGTGTGCATTTCCCTGTTAGCTTTTGTCACCTAATTGTATCGGGTACCTTGTATTGGATACCTTGTGCTGTATATCACTTTCCCACACAGAGCTCTCACTCATGACCCCACGTGGTGCATTGGAAGATCCCTGACTCACCCTTTTTGATGGACACATTTTCACCTCCATTTTAGAAATTAGTCTGTAATTTTAGAAATTAGTCAGTTTTACTTTTAATTAACCAGCATGGCAGCCGTATAAATTGGTCAAATAAATATACAGATGAGGAACATCATGTTTAACGTTGACAGCCTTTACTTGTAAATAATTTTTCCTTTGTATCTTAACTAAGAGATCATTTTGAACTGTTTTCAAAAAGGAGTTTTGCGATCCAGAAGAAACAATTCTACATTTTACCAATCAGATGTTTCTTTTTTGATCACAGTTTTAATTTACTGCATTTTTTGAAGTATAAGACACACTTTTTCAGCCTCCATGTGCTACATTTTCTGCCCATTCTGATTCCTGCCACTTGGAATGGGGCAAAAATGGGGCACGTGGAGACAGCAATAGGCTATGTCAATCCCTGCAGCCTGAAACAACTGATTGTAGGGAGGCCGATCCAACCAACAATCAGCTGCTTATGCTAATCAGGCTGTGCTGAAGCTGTTTGCTGCAAGGAGGCAAATTGCTGGGAGGCAGAGGCAGATTTTTTTTCTTCTTTTCCTCCCCAAAAGGTAGGTGGGTCTTATACTTTGGAGCATCTTATACTCCAAAAAATGTGGTATTTTAAATAAATTAAAAATAAATACAATTTTAAATAAATGGATTGATGTATAAAATATACATCAATCAATCATTTAATTAGTCAGTTAATCTTGATAAAGTTCACAAATGGAATAGAAATGTAATACATCTTTTACAATAAAATTTAGTCTAAAATTTAAAATAAGTGGATATCTTATTTTAAAATCACGCATATATGAAGAATGGAGGAATGCATGTGAATTACATTATGAGGAGGAACTAAGTGAGACTTGATGTTTAATTTTTTTTCTCATTTCATCCCTCCAGACTTTATTAAGTAGAAAGGCCCCAAGAAAAAGGAGGAACTAAATGAGGCATCCGCCTGCAATTGTATTCCTGCAATCATTTGGAAGTTGTCAGGGTTTTCATATTTTTCTATCTGAAGCCCAGAGATTACTTGGCTAATGTTTCTGTCTACCTCCATGTTACATAGATGGTGAGATTAACCTCTTTCCTTTGGCATTTTTCTTTTTCTTTCCAGTCTCTGCCTCAGTCCAAATGTGTGGAAAAATGTCAGCCAGGATTTGTCAAGAAAGTTCGAGAAGGAGAACCAGTTTGCTGCTATGATTGTGTTCCTTGTCCAGAGGGGACCATCTCAACTCAGGAAGGTTGGTAACACCATAGGGAAACCTTCTGAATTCATCCGAAGCACTCTGATCAATATACATCTTAAAGAGTCATATACGTTTGATGGTTTTGTTTTTAATTTCCATAGTGTCCAATTTCTTCCCTAATGGGAGGCAAAAGAAAAAGATCTCAAAGGATGAGTTAGGAAGAAGGATGTAATGTATTGGGTAGGAAATCTTTTTTTATATATTTTGCCAGTTTGGATGAGTCGTTCCATATTTATCTTTCTTAGAAATATATGAATTCCTTGTAACTTGAGATATGATTTTAGATGCTCATCCAAATCAACCTTACACTACAGGCCAAAAGATACATCAATCATACATTTAAACAATTACTATTTATTAAGATCATAAACTCTTATAAGCTGAAATATCTAAATATCTGAAACAATGAAGGGGGAGAAGTTGGGTTCAAAGAACAAATAAAAACCAAACAGAGGACTCGTCATGAAACCATCAAGTGCATATTTACTTCCCACCTTTTCTTATCGTTTCAATTTGCATTGTTAAATATTGAGATAAAAACTGTTATAATACCAACCAAAAATGAATATGGTTGTGGTTCTGAAAGGAAAGAAAATGCTAACATACAGTGCTGGGATTAAAAGGAACAAAAAGAAGGGGGTGAAGAGAACTAATAAAAGACCAATCTACGAATAGATACCAATGTCTATTTCATTATCTCTTTAAAATTGTTGCCAAATCTAGAAAGGATGGAAATATATTGCTTCATCTTCCCATTTTTATTGGATAAAAAGACTTGGCAGATAACAGACTCAGTTCCTCTTCTTGAATTCCTTCACCAACTAATCTTCTTTAAGGCTCTTTCTTTTCAAATTTATTGATCACATTTATATGGTTGTCTATTTCGCACAAAGTGACTTTTGACGGTACACAATTAAATCACAAATTAAAAATTAAAACAACGAGAACTAAATGATAAGTTTAGTTTACATTATTGTCATTGCACCTCGTACAATGAAATCAAACACCATCTTCAGTGCACATCATGACCATGAAAATAAACACAAATGCACATCCTTCACACTCCACACATTGAATTGAAAACCCACCCACCAACAGGATACAGGATAATTCAACAGAGCTATTGCCCTGGGATAGTGCCCTGTTTTCCAGTCTATGTGTCCTTGTTTTTATTGTCCTGTACCATCTGCCAGATGGTAATAGTTCAAAAAAAGGGTGCCCAGGATGAGATGAAGCTTGAGCAATGACGTTAACCCTCAGGAGTGCTGTCCTATCTGCCACTGTGCAATTGGCAAACCACACACAGGTGCAGTAAGTTAAAATGCTTTCTATGGTCAATGGTAGAAGGTTACCAGCAATTTTTCATTCAGCTGTTGTTTTCTGAGAAGTCTCAGGTAGTATAATCTCTGCTGGGCCCTTTTGACCAATGCTGTAATGTGAGCGCCCCAGGTCAGCTCCTCTTTTATGGTAACAACCATAAGAAATCAAGAGAGAAGTACATCAAGATGCTACCTACCATGCATCCAACACACAGGGTTGTGTTGTCAGGGGATCCCCAGGACTGTTGGAAAATATTACATTTTAAGGGATTTCTAGAAGCCTTCAAAGTTTGGAGATACTCTCAATTTCAGAATAATTAATGATTTTTTCCCCTGGAGAAGGCTGTATCCATCTGCCCTGAAGTAGGCAGTGTTGCAACCCTTCTCAAGAGGAACTCCGTGGATCTAACCATATTAGACAAATTTTATCACCTGACAAAAATTTAATAAATAAACAAGTAAGTAAATAAAGAAATAAAGAAAGAACATGGTTGGTTAAGTCAGAGAAGGGAGGTAGTGGAACAAGATTGCCACATGACTATGCGGCAGCAGCAAAAAAAAAAAAAAAGCTAACATAATCCTTGGTTGTGTATAAACAGAGGCATAGAATCAAAATCACATGAAGTATTAGTACCACTTTATAAAAATCTATGATGACCACACTTAGAATGCTTTGGCATGCAAAAAGGTCTGTTCCCTAAAACATTGCCACTTTATGACTCCTCAGAAGCCTACCTTTTCTGGTGCAGCTCCTACTCCACTCCACCCTGAAATTCAATAGTCCCCATCCTTCTAAACTTCTGGAGACTTGCTGCTTCTCCCAGGAGTTCCCATGGGACAGTTTCTTGTTGCAGTCTGGAACGGGCATTCCACAGGTAGCTCTCCCTCCCCCCCTCTCTTTGTGGCAACTGAAAAGCAGCAATAGTTGCAATCAACAAACTTTTGCTTTAAAGTTGACAAAGGAGTTTGTGGCAACCGATATTTCTTCTTTTAATTTTATTTTCTTATTCTTGTTTTTTATTGCTTAATTTTATTTAGTTGTTCTTGTTTGTACATATTTGGGGATCTTTTTGCTGGAGTGTAAGAATGTACCATTAATGATGCTTTCCTGTCTCTGAATATCACATCTCATTCAAAGTTTTCTTGAAATTTGAAAGACTATAACAAAATATATTATTTTTCTCAGATACTGAAAAATGCACAAAGTGCCCAGAAGAACAATGTCCAACCAAGAACCGAGTCCAATGTATCCCCAAAAGAATAACCTTCCTGTCCTATGAAGAACCTCTGGGCATCATCCTCGTCTGCTTTGCCCTACTCTTGTTCCTAACCACAGGCTTTGTTTTAATCATATTCATTAAACATCTAGAAACTCCCATTGTCAAAGCCAACAACCGGGACCTCTCCTACATCCTCCTGATCTCCCTCTTGCTTTGTTTTCTGTCCTCCTTTCTTTTCATTGGCCAGCCAAGGAAAGCCACTTGTTTTCTCCGGCAAACAATGTTCAGCATTGTCTTCTCAGTAGCTGTGTCTTCTGTGTTGGCCAAAACAATCATGGTGGTGCTGGCTTTCCTGGCCTCAAAACCAGGAAACAAGATGAGAAGATGGTTAGGAAAGACCTTGGCCAACACTACCATCCTTTCTTGTTCTGGTGTCCAAATTTTCATTTGTGTCCTGTGGCTGGGAATTTCCCCCCCATTCCCTGATTCTGACATGCACTCCCAGCCTGGAAAAATCATCCTTCAATGCAATGAAGGCTCTGTTACCATGTTTTATATTGTCCTCGCCTACATGGGTTTCCTTGCTATCATTTGCTTCATAGTGGCTTTCTTGGCCAGGAACCTGCCTGGGGCCTTCAATGAAGCCAAACTGATCACTTTCAGCATGCTGGTCTTCTGCAGTGTCTGGGTTTCCTTCCTTCCCACCTACCTGAGCACCAAAGGGAAATACATGGTGGCCGTGCAGGTCTTTTCCATCTTGGCCTCTGGTGCTGGACTGCTGGGCTGCATCTTCCTCCTCAAGTGCTACATTATCATCCTTAGACCTGATCTAAACACTAAGGAACATCTCATGATAAAAATAGGGAAGTGACAATGAAATTGTTTCTTAGGACCATAAGATTTAATTATTGATTGCAAATTGTTATTGGTTTATATGCTTTGTTTGCCTCTGTTTGACAACTTATGTTATTTAAAACTGAAAGAAATAAAAATAGTTAGATGGGCTGCTGACTGCTTTAAGCTTGATGGGTAACTTCAGAGTTAGTTTGGAGGGTCTCAATCTCATCTTCATAGTTCTTTCAGAATTCAGAATCAAGTCTAGGACCAAAGAAATTATTGAATTCTTTCTGCAGTGCTTTTCAGCATGTCCTAATGGGACTCCCTGAAATAATATTGAGAGTTGGCCCCCATACAACAAAGAGATGCACTCTGTGGTATGTAAGAATTACATACTAAGGATTACACCTGTGAAAATTAGGAACATAAGTAACACCATATTTATCCGATTTCTGACCTATGCAATAATTACTGGAATATTACTGGACTGTTATATAACTATAAACATAAGTTTATTATGTTCTGTAGAAATGTCAATTTTTTGGCTAGAACATGGAAATGTCAAATCTTTGGCAATGATAATAGGTGAAATGATTTTGGGTCATCCTGACCTAAAAGGAATTGGTTAATGAGCTATTGTATTAAAAACTTGCTGATGTTCAAAACATCCTGCCCTGAGAGGTCCAGGGTTTTTGGCATTGATATCAGAAGGAAGACAAGAAGAAAAAGCATGGCAAACTTCCGGTTTGTCGGCCATGGCGGCAGGATTCGCTGGCTGCGCGATCCTGCTGCGCTAGCCGTTTTGGGGCTCCGATCCGGACGGGTATGCGAGCTAGGCTGCCCTGCAGGGGCAGCTGAAGGTAGGGGGTATCCGGAGAGGGGTTTGGGGTGTTGCAGACCCCCTCCCCGGCCGGCAGAAACCCCTTTTCCCAAGACGGTGCAGCAGCGGTCCGTAATGGCTGCCACAAAGAAGCTGGCAGCCGGGTAAGAATGCGCAGGAGGAAGTGGAGAAAGTTTTTCAAAGGAGAAAATTTTTCTTGGTTTCTAGGACTCTAAGACATATTTAACAAAATTCCTGAAAAGTATGATTTTCTGAATGATACCTTCTAGAAGAGGAAAAAAGCGGCAGTTTGGTGGTGCTGAAAGGAAAGCTTACCCTCTTTTCCTACGGAATAAATAAGTGGATATTAAGAAACCTATTTCTTTTAGGTGAAAACTGGCTTTAAGCGATGAGTGGGAAGAGAGAGGACTAAAAAAAAATTTGTATGCTAAGACTTTGTTGGAGGAGATGCCTTAAGGATTTGAAGACTAAAATATATTGCAATAAGATTTTAAGAAACAGATTTGGACTTTCTTTTTCTTTGATTGATACTACCCCAGGAGGAGAAAGTGAGAACTCTGCCTTGGTTTGGACTGATTGATAACTTTGGGACTGTTTTATTTTTTCTTTGGAATATTCTGGTTGTTGTAAGAAGAAAGAAGGGGAAAAGAAAAGATTTATAATGGCTCTTTCTATTGAGGAACTGAGAAAAGATTATGAACAAGCAAAAAAAAATGGTAAAGCTGGTTTGAAAGAAGCCTTCCTTTTTTTAGAAATGGCGCTTATTAACTATCAACAAACATTACAACAGATGAAGACAGCAGAAGAAGAAGAAGGAGAGGAAGCCATTTTTAATAAATTTCAGAACTCGACCAAGAAAGAAGGAAGAGTGAAAGGAAGAGAAATAAAGGACTTAAGATTTAAAAACACTTAAGAAAGGGAAAAATAAGGTGCAAAATCAATATAATGATAGTAAAAAAAAGGGAAAAGGAACACGACAGAGAAGGGAAGCCAGTAAGGCAGAGGCTAGAAGAAGGGGGGTAGAAAGGTTTGTTGGGAGAAGAAAGAAAGGGAAAAGGTGGAGAAAAGCTACAAAGTTTTGAAATTAAATGGGGAAAAAGGAATCTTTTTAGGGATAAAGGATAAAGTATAATTTCTTCAAAAAGATTTTGCAAGGTACATAAGATGATATTGTAGTATTGTATTAGAAATAGAAAACTTAAATGGTTTAAGAGTTGATAAGAGATTAAAATGTTGAAATGTTTAATAATGATTGGTTTTAAAATTTAATAATATGAGGGGAGGTTTAGAATATTGAGTTTTAATTAAAGAGTTTAATAAGATTATGGTATTGATGTTATTATAAAATTTCTATTATAGTATTTGTTTTTAATATTTAGATTTATTGTTTAACTATGTATTTAATTACTCTGGATGTACTATTTAGATAGAATGTACCAAGCAAAATCGGATTGGGTCTTGGGCGTTATTTTAAAGGTTAATTTGATTAATTTAGGGGGGAGATAGAAAGGCATCATACTCTGATTAGTGATTTCAGGAGAAACTTCTTCTTTTTTTTTAATAAGGAACGAGACAAAGGGACAATAAAGAATGGACAAAAGATACAAATATAATGACTCAAATTAAGATGATTAATTAAGATAGAATTAAGAAGAGTGAAATATGTGGAGAAGTTAATATAGAAGGCTTAGAATGGTAAATAAAATAAGTAATGATATGTAAGATGAGCATGAATATAATTGAAGTCCATGAAGAGAGAGATACCTGGGTCCAAGTTACTTTCCAAAAAGATTTTTTTTATGTTTTATGTGTTGTGTGTATATGGTTTTTTTTTTTGGGAGAATTAATAAAACCTTGCAGAAATATAGAATGAGAATAATGGTAACTAAGTCAGAAAGAAATAGATGAAATAATAATAATGAAATTGAATAAGAGTAAAGAGAAGTAAAGAGAAATTGGACAAGAGGTTTTTGTATGTTTATATGGAAATGGTTTAAAACAGAATTATAGTTTATCTGACTTGTTAAATTTATAATGGAAAAAGGTTTAAACATGTAATGGATAATGATGATTTGTGTGTTTTGAAAATTAATAAAACTTGTTTTAAAAAAAAAGAAGAAGAAGAAAAAGCATGGAGAGGTTTGTAAGAACGTGGAAAGACAGGAGGATGCATTGGGTAATCATCAGAGAATCAGATAGATAGATAGATGAGACACACAGAGATGAAAACATGATTATTTTAATTATCATGGTATCCCGTGGTATATAGCTAGGGAATACTTTATGTTGCGTTGAGGTCTTTTATCTAATATTTTTGTTCCGTTTGTAATACTTCTGCCCAAGCAATTACATCAACTGAAAAACATCAACGTTTGGCAATTTAATTACTTCTGTAAATAAACTGATGGAGAGAAAAAGGAAACTGTGTGACTCTGTGGCATAATGTGTGGTTAAAACAAAGGAAGGCCTTCCACAATCAAATTCAAACAAAAAGATATAAAGAATACAGAATAATGATTTTGCAGTAACCTTACCCTGGGGTGGGAATGAATTTTGCAGTATATCCTTCCCCTGGAGTGGGGTGGGAATGGAGGTTTTACAGTATCCTTCCCTTGCCATGCCTACCAAGCCATGTCCACCAAGACATGCCACGCTTACCAAGCCAGGCCCACAGAACCAGTAGTAAAAAAATTTAAATCCCACCAGTGCAGCCAGGGAAGGACAGGATAGGGAATAAGATTATCCTATATTAAGATAAGATGGCTGAAGAGAAGAGACAAGATTTCCTAAAGAGAAGGGAAAGGAGTATTTTGCCTTGGGTGGGATGAATATGGAAATTTAAGTCTGTGTGAACATGCCCTCTTTCTCTCTATGCGTTGTTCTCTAAATAAAGGGATGGACAACTCACACATTGAAACTCAACAAGTTCTCAACCTGACACTTTGTTTTATGCAGATGCACAAACAAACCTAAACAGACAAATACCCACAAAGAGAAAATACTGGTGTCCGAACTTTGACAATGAAAAAAACACCATCCTCCTTGTGATTGTGTTTTATCACAGCCCTATAGAGGCACAGGACACTTTTTCACAGAACACTTCTTCCCTGTTGGGAGGGAAGGGGGGAGACTGTCAATTAAGGGTTGTAGGGCATTGTCTTTTGACCTTCTCAATTTGTACTAAGACTTCCCCCAGCCTTATTATGATCACATTTCCTCCCATGAAATGATTCCAGTGTATTTGTCCACTTCCCTCGGTATAAGAGGAATTTATAATGCCTTGATAAGATCACACTTGGAATACTGCATCCAGTTTTGGCCTCCACATTGTAAAAAAATATGTCAAGACTCTGGAAAGAGTACAGAGAAGACCAATAAAGATGATTAGGGGACTGGAGGCTAAAACATATAAAGAACAGTTGCTGGAATTGGGTATGTTTAGTTTAATTCAAAGAAGTACTAGGGGAGACATGATAGCAGTGTTCCAATATCTCAGGGGCTGTCACAAAGAAGAAGGAGTCAAGCTATTCTCCAAACCATCTGAGGGCAGGACAAGAAGCAATGGGTGAAAATTAATCAAGGAGAGAAGCAACTTAGAACTAAGGAGAAATTTCCTGACAGTGAACAACTTTCCTCCAGAAGTTGTGAATGCTCCAACACTGGAAGTTTTAAAGAAGAGATTGGACAATCATTTATCTGAATTAATATAGGGTTTCCTACCTAAGCAGAGGATTGGACTAGAAGATCTCCAAGGTCCCTTCCAACTTTGCTATTCCATTTTTCTGTTATAAGATGACCCTTGTACAAAAAAATAGAGGGATACACTTACATCCCAGTTACACTGGCATGGGATTTTAATAAGGTATTTTAAAATATTGTGAACATTAAAGTTGCAAGCTGTCCAGTGGAATCTATAGGTGAACGTGGCAGCCTTATACATTTGTTTAATAAGAATATATAAATGTTTATGCTTTGCAGAAAAGAGATAAAATGATGCAAAACAGAAGGAGAAAATGCGGTATACATACATAAATAATAACATAAGAAATTTCAGATTACTTCTTACCCTTCTGTTATCTGCAAAGAAAAAGAGTCTTTGAAAAAGAAAAAGAAGCATTTTCATCTTCTGATTCAGGAATTGCTATGGGAATATTCTGATAAAACTTCCCACAGGTCACTAGGAACTGCAAGGCCACATTCCTTATGTCTCCTTTGGCTTACTGGAAACACTCATTCATCTGGAAACAGATTTTACCCACATTATTGTGACTAAAAATAAGACTTCATATTTTGTTTTAGGAATGTTTAGAAATATGGAAGAATAGGAATAGGATTAGCTTTAGGAATAGGAGGAATATATATGTCAGGGTTCCGGTGATAGCCCTAATTAAATCATGAGCCTCGAGCCAAGCTTCAAAAAAACCTCAAAAGATTTATTAGGAACAACATGCTGGCATTAACCTAAATGAAGCCAAGTCTGGCATACATAATTCACAGTCACCTGTGACCCTGTTTTGCCCCTCCCCCTGGGTGTATCATAAATCAGATTCTCCAATAAAGCACTGCCCAGGTATCATCAATCACATTCTCTAATAAAGAATTTTCACAACCAGAAGATCCGGTAGCCTAGCTACAATCTTTTTAAGATAATGGTGGAATGTACTTCTGGTTTTACTGCTGTACTGCTCCTTCAGATTCCCCCCGCTTGTTTATGGCAACTTGAAAACAGACATAGGAATGTTTTATGAGTTGACAATATGTTCAATATGTGCATTTCCTTCTCCCTTTCCCCTGTTGTCAATTGTAAAACAATTTTAGTGATACTATTTATTCTTCAAATGTTTTAATGTTTCATCTTGTTTTTATTGATTGTAAGTTGCCTTTAGGGAAGCTGGGAAGCCTATAACTTAAATAAATAAATATTAAATGGTCAAAAACTGTTAATTGAGACTACTAAATGCCATTTTTTAAGAATAACAGATTGGTAAAAGTCATTTTTTCTATATTATTTTAACATCAAATGTTCTTTGGTATTCAGATCTGACCTGAAGATAACAATGTCACATTTAGGGATGAAAATGCAGGCCAGCAATCCAGCACTGGATGCTAAAATGGAGAAGACCTGCACAGTTACCATGTACCTCCCTTTGGTGCTCAGGTAGAAGGCACAAAGGATACCCAGACACTGCAGAAGATCAGCATGCTGAAGGAGATCAGCTTGGCTTCATTGAAGGCCCCAGGGAGTTTCCTGGCCAGGAAAGCCACTGTGAAGCAGACAGGAGACAGAAAGTCCATGTATCCAAGGGCAATATAAAACATGGTTACAAAACCTTCATTGCATTGTAGAATGACCTCTCTAGTTTGGGAGTGCATGTCAAAGTCAGGGAATCGGGGGGAAAGTGCCCAATCAGATGCTGCAGATGACAACTTGGAGACCAGAACAAGAAAGCACAACTGACTTGGCCAAATTCTTCCCCACCCTTCTCTGCATTTTGTTCCCTGGTTTTGTGGCCAAGAAAGCTAACACCACTGTGATAGTTTTGGCCAAGATTGAAAAAATGGCAATTGAGAAGACAATGTTGAAGGCTGTTTGTTGGAGGAGGCATGTCAGTCTCCTTGGTTGGCCAATGAGCAGAATGGAACAGGTCAAGATGGAAAGCAGGAGAGTGACCAGGAGAATGTAGGAAAGGTTGTGATTTTTGGCTTTGTCAATTGGTGTTTCTAGAACAGATGGCAAATGAAATTTCACTTCAGTTACAAGAATTATAACATGAGTCCCTAATTAGGATTAATATATGAAGATCTCATTGAAAAGAAAATCCCATACAGCCCTACTCTTTGTCATAAAGACAAAGTGATTAAATTAGTGGATCAGCTGTGGACATGGTATTCTGGGATTTCAGTAAGGTATCTGACAAAATAGACCACAACCTGCTTCTTGGTAAACTAGAAAAATGTGGGATAGACAGCATCACCAACAGATGGACTGGACAGCTACTTGCTTGAAATGGTATAGGGTCTCCTGCTTGAGCAAGGGGTTGGCCTAGAAAACCTATAAAGTTTCTTCCAAATTTGTTAAACTGTTATTTTAACATTAGACTGGGTTCAAGGATACTGATTGCTTCCATGGCATTAGAGCACAGACAGCACTAGAGTTAATTGTCACCAACCTAGAGTGGCACCAAACTCCACAGCTTTGGATGACCTTTCCTAGCAATCTCTGGAAGCAAGAGATTCCATTGAAGGACAGCATAAGTCACTTTCCTGGCTCTTGAAGTATCTTGCTCCAAGCATGACTTTATGCACATATCCTAACAGGAAAGACTATGACCACTACAGGACAGTGCACCAATGGGTGTATCTGTGGTTTTTCACCAAAGTCCCTTTTTCTGCCAACTCCTCATTAGATGGAAGAAGTTCAGGGTCCCAAGAGGACAGGTTTCTTCTCACTGTAATTGTCACCTTACATGCCTTGAGACCTCTTCTTCTACTTCTCCAGTGTCTGCTTTTGATGTAAACAGGAGACTGAAGCAACATGGAAGCTACCTTGCATTATAAAAGGATAAATACTACAGGTTATGCCCCTTGTGGCTCAAATAACAGGACAGGCGGGAGCTGTGCTCTTATTTATTTTATTTATTTATTTATTTATTTGATTTGCCTATTGTTTACAAGATAATAAGTATAAGTGTATACATAGTTATGAATACATGAAATGGGTACATATAAGAAAAATAAAAGAATAAGAGAAACAATAGGACAGGGACGGTAGGCACGTTGGTGCGCTTATGCACGCCCCCTACAGACCTCTTAGGAAAGGGGTGAGGTCAATAGTAGACAGTCTAAGGTTAAAGTTTTTGGGGTTTGGGGAAGAAACTACAGAGTCGGGTAGAGTATTCCAGACATTGACCACTCTATTGCGGAAGTCGTATTTCCTGCAATCAAGTTTGGTGCGGTTTACTTTGAGTTTGTATCTATTGTGTGCTCTTGTGTTGTTATGGTTGAAGCTGAAGTATTCACTGACAGGTAGGACATTGCAATGTATGATTATATATACCATGCTTAAATCAGACCGAAGACGGCGTAATTCAAGGTTTTCTAGTTCTAGAATTTCAAGTCTGGTGGCATAAGGTATTCTACAACGAGTAGAGGAGTGGAGAACTCTTCTTGTGAAATATTTCTGGACTTTCTCAATTGTGCTAATATCAGATACGTAATGTGGGTTCCAGACTGATGAACTGTATTCGAGTATTGGTCTAGCAAATGTTTTGTATGCTCTGGTTAGTAGTGTGATATTACCAGAGAAAAAGCTACATAGGATTAGGTTAACAACTCTTAATGCCTTTTTGGCTATGTAGTTGCAGTGGGCTCTAGCACTTAGATCATTAGAGGTGAGTATTTCAAGGTCCTTTACAGAGCTTGGGTCATCAACCAGGTCTTGACTATTCAGCTTGTATTTTATTTTCTGATTTTTTTTGCCAATATGTAAGACAGAGCATTTATTTGTTGAGATTTGAAGTTGCCATTTGTTTGACCATTCTGATACATAGTCAAGATCTTTTTGTAGGGTAGCAGTATTGTCTGTGGTATTGAACAGCTTTACATCATCAGCGAAGAGAACGCAATTGCTCTTAATATGATCACAGAGGTCGTTTATGTAGAGTATGAAGAGAGTTGGTCCTAGAACACTGCCTTGGGGGACACCACGATTGACAGGTACTGGATTTGATAGGACGCTTCCGATTTTGACCATTTGTTGTCTGTTTGACAGGAATGCTTCTATCCAGTTATTCAGTTGTCCAGAGATACCATAGGATTTTATTTTTAGGAGTAGTTTGTCGTGTACCACTGAATCAAAGGCTTTACAGAAGTCTATGTAGATTGCGTCTATTGCTTTGCCCTGGTCGAGTTGTGTCGTCCATATGTTTTTGCAGTGTAAGAGTTGTAGATTACAGGATAGTTTTTTTCTGAAACCAAATTGTTTATTGGAGAGTAGGTTATTTGTCTCTAAGTGGAGGATGATGGATTGGTTAATAATTGATTCCATGACTTTACAGGTGACGCAGCCTAAGGAGATTGGCCTGTAATTTTCGACTAGGCTTGGGTCTCCCTTTTTGAAGATGGGGATGACTGTGGCTTGTGACCATAGGTTAGGCAAGGAGCTGGTCCTGAAAGATTTTTCAAAGATTATGCTTAGAGGTTTGGCTATGGCAGTGGATAGCTTTCTTAAGAAGTAGGCACATATTCCATCCGGTCCAATAGAAAGAGATGGTTTTAGATTGCGTAGTGATTTTTCAACATTGTCTTCTGTGAAATTGATATGTATTAGATCATTATTGTTATCTGTGGTATGGCTAGGAAATACTGGGCATGATCCATTGCTGTTTACAAATACTGAGCCGAAGAATGTGTTAAAGATGTTGGCTTTAATGGTGTCGTCGTTGCAGTCTTTACCATCAGGTCCTATCAAGGGAGGGATGGACCTTGAGTCTTTTAGTTTGTTGTTTACAAAATTGTAAAAAGCACGGGTGGAATTGGTGCTTAGAAGGTTTTCCTCTTGTTTAATGTGATAATTGGTGCATTCGGTCTTTATCTGGTGGCATAAATTTTTGTATCGGTTTTTGAAATTGGCAACGTGACCAGATTTGTTTTTCCTCCAGAGTGATCTCTTTTTGTATTGAAGTTTCCTTATTGATATGGGTAATCTGCTTTTTGTTTTGTTTTGGGAGTTGTTGTTGGTACATATAGTTTGATGACTCTTTTGACTTCAAGTAAAAATATGTTGTAATGGTCTTCAACAGTATTGCATCCAGTGAATAGAGATTGCCAATCCAGGGATGAGAGATCGTTGTCTATAAGATCATAGTTGCCTTTTTGAAGTTACAATTGGGGATTACATCATTGTGGTGATTTTTGTGTGGACGTATGTTGAGACAAAAGTCAATCATATTGTGGTCACTACTGAAAAGGGTTCTTTAGTTTGTATTCCGTAAATTAAATTCAAACTATTGCAGAAGATGAGATCGAGGCAGTTGTTTAGTCTAGTGTTGTTGGTTACTAGTTGTTCCAGTCCCAGATTTGTAATAGCATTGTAGAAGGTTGTGTGTATGATTTCAGTTGTACATTCATTTAGGGTCCAGTCGATATGAGGTAGATTGAAATCACCAAGAAAGATAAAAGGGTATGGGCAGGATGCAGCCCATGTTAGTAATGTATTTAGCTTGTTTACATGTTCGATGTCATAATCAGGTGCTCTGTAACATAGTAAGAATCGAATTGTGATATTTAAGGATAGTTCACAGATGATGGTCTCAGGAAGAGCAAGCTCCTGGGTAACTTTGATATTTTTTAGATGTAAGGATTTTTTATAGAATATAGCAACACCACCTCCTTGACAATTTTCACGATCTGATCGGTAAACATGATAGTCTCTTACTGTGGTAATGGAGTCGGGGAGAGATGCATTGAGCCATGTTTCACAGACAAATATAATGTCAAAGTTAGCCATATTTAGGAGGATGAGAAATTCAGGTATTTTATTCACGAGGCTTCTTGCATTGAGTAGTTTGCATTTAAGGCCGGCAGTAGTAGGAATTGAGGTAGTTGGGGGCGTGCGTGCCTAGTCTTGGGTGATGGTGGATCGGTTGAGGTAGGGTTGTGGTTGAGGGTAGAAGCTGAGTATTGGGTTGCGTGGCTTACTTTTGATACAGTCAGCATGGTAGTCAATGTACAGGTCCTTCTCTCCATTGTCTAGACGGTTTTTGAGTTCAATGCGGAGTGCACGGGAGCAGGCACGTTGCTGTATGGTTAGGTCAGGGGGGCAACGGAGGTTCTTATGGTTGGTGTTGTTTTTGGCGAGTGAGTTTATAGTATAAATGAATTTGCGTTTGCTTGATTCATTTTTGCAAATGACTCTGCACAAGCGTGGGGCCACAGAGCCGTCTCTATTTTTGAGCTCTCGGTCGATGCGGGAAATGTCAAGTATTTCATCAGCGGAGATGGTTGATGCTTGATTATCTCTGATGATGTTTCGGACAGTTGTGATGTCATCATTGACATTGATGTCCTCTAGACCAAATAAGATGGCGTTTGGACGTTTCCGTTCACGCTCAACGGCTTCTCTGATGAGGATTGGGATATCAATATTTGTCTGGGTTGTGTTTATTTGTGGATTGGGTTTTGGATCAGATTGTGGTTGTTGGGTAGAGATGTGGTTTGTAGCTATTGGATGTTCAGGTTTTTGCGTTGTGTCTTTTTTTTCAAGGTTGAATATTCTTTCTTTTACGGCGTCCAGGGATGCTACTATGGTGTTAAGGGATGTTTCAATGGTTTCGATGGTAGGGGATGTTTCAATGGTTTCGATGGTATCAATTCTTTCAGACAGTTCCAGTTTGGGTCTGCATGATTTGCAGAAATATGGAAACTCATTGGATGATTCTAGGTATTGAATCATTTGCTCAGGTAATCCCAAGCAGTCATGATGAGCGTATTTTTTACACAGAGAACATTTGATGGAGTTTTCATTATCCTTTAGATTTTTGTAGCATTTAAGGCATGTGCAGGAGTCTTGTGGTTCATTGGTAGGGATTATCTTCTCTTTAGGTTGTGGTTTGGCATAGGATTTTCTTTTTGGCATGGTAGGTTTGTTAAAATAATACGTTGATTGAATTAATTAAAGGAACAATTTTGGGTAATCTGTATAGACAATATTACATCAAACAATCAATTGCAGTAATCTCTCAAGTCAGATAATATTCCTGAACAACAATCAGCCTGATCAAGTCAGATAATATTCCTTAGCAACTAATTACTCTAATCACTAATCAATTAATTACATTAATCATTAATCACACTGTTCATTTAAATTCACTAAATCATTGATTTTACTATTCAATTAAATTACATGAATTTTGATCTTTTAAACTAGTCAGTAATCACACTATTTGTACTAAACACTCTAATCACACTAATCAATTAAAACAATTAAACCATTAATAAAATATTTTATAGAAATTGATTATCTAATCGTTGATATAGGTGCTGAGGTAGAAAAGTTAAAAGTTTTGAGGTAGTGAATTAATCAGTGTTTGATTAAAGTAATGAGTAATGAAAAAGTAATGAGGTAGTATTAAGAGTCTGCAAGGAACAGGTTAATTGTTTTGCTAGCAGCTGTAGTTGACTGAATGAGAGGAATTTATTGCTCTTTGAATAGCAGATCGATATTACTCTGTAAACAGGAAGTTGTAACACAATGTTCAAAGGGTTTTTATCCGAGTGAAGGAAAGAACTTCACTTCTAAGAACAGAGGAAACCAACTAATCTTCTCTCCTTTTTTTTTTTTTTTTTGCAAGCTGACTTTGATTCAGCAGAGACAAATTGAACAGCTCACAGGAAACTATTTGTTTATGTTTACCCTTCCAAAAGATGGAGTCCGGACCAGCAATTTGGTGAACTCTCGAAGTCGAGGGAAAAAGCCACAGCTGGAGCGCTCTTGCTCAGCGATCCTCCCGGCCGGCGCTCCCCGGGCTCTTCTCTCTCCGGAGCGAAGCGGCAGCAGCGGCAGCGGCAGCGGTAGTAGTGTCTCCTCAAGTCAGATTCCCACTCAGCAGTTGAGGGGAAAACTCTCGAAGTCGAGGGAAAAAGACACAGTTGGAGCACTCTCGCCCAGTGATCCTCCCGGCCCTTGCTCCTCGGGCTTTCCTCCCTCTCCCTCCGGAGCGAAGCGGTAGCAGCGGCAGCAGCAGCGGCGTCTCCTCCGACTTTTTTCTCCCTCGCTGCCCGTCGTGTCCCTCAAGTTTTTAAATAACTTCACTAGGCAGCTTTCTCCTATGTAGGCAGCTGAAAAATTTGTAATTTTTTGTCTTGGTCCCAGCAGTTCACCCGATCGCTCGCCTTACCCAACAAAGGGAAGCTGCCCAAAACGGGATTCCTGGATCCCGGCAGGATCCCCTCACTCCAGACCTGCTGGCTGTCCCCTTCCGAATCCCCATGCTGCTATTTTGTAGATTCCGAGGACCTAATCTATGTATTTTTGTTACTTTTGTTACCTCTATTCCTGTATCTGAACCAGTTACTGGCACTTTTCTCTCCTTCGGGCTCCCAGCGGCGCGACTATGCAGCTGCCTCAGCAATCATCATGCATCTCACGTATGTATAAAACAGCAGAGATATTTTCAAATATTATTATGGTTCGAACTTGCCTTTACTGCTTTTGGATCCTCCAATGTAGGTGAAGGTAAAAGTGGAATCTGCGTATCTGAAATCTGCAAACAGGCAGTCCTTTTCCACCTTGCCTGAATGTACATTTTATCTCTTCCAGATGTACATTTTGAATGTACGTTTTATCTCTTCCAGTTGAATCTTGTCTGTTTGAATCAGGAAGGCCAGAGGATATTCTATCCTGTGAGAGTGCTTTGAATTCTGCTAATTCTTCTTTAAAAATAGGAAGAAGATTGATTCAGCCCCAGGAATTATGGATCTCCTGCTTCTGCTTTTGCTTCTACTGATGTCCCAGCCGGTCTCTGGGAAGCTGAGAATGAAGTGCCCACTGAGTTTGGACAACCAGGATGGAGAAAAGCCATGGAGCTATTATAGGCCAGGCGATCTTCTCATTGGTGTAGTCATCTCCCAATCAACAATAGCACATGCAACATTACCTTTCAACAGGGCTCCTTCTAGGCAGATTCAGTTGTAAGTCATTCAATGTGATGGAGTTTCATTCCCTCCATTTGCAGCTCTAACACTCTTCTTTCTCCTTCATCTTATTTTACTCATTTTTATATTGCAGGACCTGACTAATTTCTTGAATCCTTTTGATTTCCACAGTCTCTATCTCTTTTGTCTTATTTTCTGGGAGAGGTTCAAATCAAAACATGAGGCAAATAAAACCTGAAAAAAGCCCACATTATTTATGTTTCCCTGTTCAATCCTCAATTCATGACTTGAGTAGTGAGTTTTATTGAAAGTAGTGATTGTTGTAGATTCCCCTGCCGAGGTCCTTTTCATATTTTCATAACCTCTCATTGATATTCAATGCTTGACTTTTATAATAATAGAGGATGCCTCTTTTCAGAACAGCTTTTCTGGGTCACTTATCAAAAATACTGTATCTTTTACGATTGTTCTACTTTAATGACTGAATTATTCTTCAAACTGTTTACTGCACTGATGAGAATTAGTACTTCTACAAATAATGGTGTATTTCTGATTTTAACCCTTTTGGAAAACTATATCCATTCTATTCTCTCCACATTCACAACCTTAAAGGATGATGAGTGATTATCATTTGCCTCTGATTTTGGATCAATAATAGCTTAAGATTTAGTTAGCTTGTGGAAGAAAAAATGGATTAAATAGAGAAAAAGTATTTTATTGTTGCTGCTGCTGCTGTTAATACTAATATGAGCATAGTTTTACACTAGTTTATCTCATCGAAAGGAATACATACTACGTGTGATTTTCAATATTGAAGTTTTTAATAAAAATTATCAGCCCACGCACAATCTCACACTTGGCTGCAACATCCATGACAACTATGATAACACCCTCGGCACTTCAGATGCCTTGCTGGACATGCTGTCTACCGGAGAAGCCAATGTTCCCAACTACAGCTGTGGAAGGAAGGACAACATTTTGGCACTTTTTGATAGAGCACACAGAGACATCTCCACCCAGATGTCAACTTTAGCAGGTGCCTACAAATTTCCACAGGTTTGTTTTTGTTTTCCCCTATCTAGCAAAGTGAATAGGGTGTAGTGTTTGATGATAGATTAAACCCTATCTTCATTATAGAATTCAAAAGCTGCTTTTCACTATATCCATTGTAGGTTTCATGGCTGGGGATTGATATAACAATATCCCAACACGTGGGACCCTCTATTTGCACGTTCTTCCATGCCTATTTGAGTTTATATCCATATCTATCTCTATCTCTATCTACCTATCTACCTATCTACCTTTCTATCTATCTCTATCTCTATATCATATCTATATATTTATCTATGTATCTCTATATCATATCTCTATCTATCTATCTATCTATCTATCTATCTATCTATCTATCTATCTATCTATCTATCTATCTATCTATCTATCTATCTAGGCTTAAATACATGCCAGCTTCCCATTGAAGAGAATTGAGAATGGTAGATGAAAAGTGCATTCCTTGTAGAAGAACCAGCAGTCTTTAGGCAGATGCAATCCACTATTGACAATTGTATTGACTTGAATTCTCCAATAACTGGCCTCCAGAAGTTGTAAATGCTCCAACACTGGTTTTTTTTTTTATTAAGAAAATAGTGGACAACCATTTGTCTGAAATGATATAGGGTTTCCTATCTCAGCAGGGGGTTGGACTGGAAGACCTTTAAGGTCCCTTCCAACTCTTCTCTTCTCTTCTCTTCCCTTCTCTTCTCCTCCTCTCTTCTCCTCCTTTCCATTTCCTTCCCTTCCCTTCCATTCCATGCCATTCCATTCCATTCCATTCCATTCTATTCTATTCTGAGTAGAACTGAGAGTGGTAGATGAAAAGTTCCTTGTAGAAGCACCAACAGATTTTAAGAAGATTTGATCTACTATTGGTGGTTGCATTGCCTTGAAACATCTCAGAATAAAAATATCAGTCAGGGGAAATGATGGTTTGCTGCTTTCATAGCATTTGACACAGTAAACATAGAAATATCATGGAAGAAAATGATTGCTCTTAAAATGGAACTCAGAATGCTGATTGTGCTCAAAGCCCTTTCTACAAGCACTGTGAGAAAAATTAATCCGTGGAACAGCTTGTGTTATGAAGCTGTGCATGCTCCATTGCTGGAGGCTTTCAAAAATAGCTGTATATTCATTTTGTCTGGAATGGTATATGATCTGCTCTGTGAGCAGAGAGTTGGACTAGAAGACCTCAAAAATCCCTTCTATCTCAATTATTCCATGTTCTTCATTCATTTGTTTGAGAGTGTGTTTAGGGGAACATTGAGTTCCCCAATGTTTTCAGCTTTCAAGATTGGGAGGGCAGAGGCGATGGTTCATAGATAGATAGGATACAGCATGTGTGTATGTGCTTTCCCTTTACTCTCACACGTGAGGATGAGTGTGTGCACATATGCACTTGCTGGCCATTTTCATGACCCAATTGCAAACCCCTCATGGCCCACTAGTGGGTCGTGGCCCATAGGTTGGGGACCTCTCTTTTAGGATGAATGGAGCCATAAAAGGTAGGACTGATCCTTACCAAACGGAAAGAAAAGTATGCTGCCCATGTACATTTGAGTTTCATGCATTGTTAAGAAAACTTGGCTCTTATTCTCCTAAGAATTATCTGATTACTGATAAGTCAATGTCAAAATTTCTGGTCTTTGGGAAATGGCATATTGCCATATAGGGCTATTCGATGATGAATAGAATAGAATAGAATAGAATAGAATAGAATAGAATAGAATAGAATAGAATAGAATAGAATAGAATAGAATAGAATAGAGGAAGAGAAAGAGAAAGAGGAAGAGGATAGGATTAGAATAGAACAGAACAGAATAGAATAGAACAGAACAGAACAGAACAGAACAGAACAGAGCAGAGCAGAGCAGAACAGAACAGAACAGAACAGAACAGAACAGAACAGAACAGAATAGAATAGAATAGAATAGAATAGAATAGAATTCTTTTATTGGCCAAGTCTGATTGGACACACAAGGAATTGTCTTGTTGCAAATGCTCTCAGTGTACATAAAAGAAAAGATACATTCATCAAGAGCCAAGAATCATCAGGTAGAACACTTAATGATAGTCAAAGGGTACAATAAGGAATCAAATCATACTAGGAAACAGTCAATATAAATCGTAAGGATACAAGCAACAAAGTTACAGTCATACAGTCACACACGGGGGGAGATAGGTGATAAGGAGTGATGAGAAGACTAACACTAATAGTACTGTAGATTTTGTAAATAGTTGGACAGTGTTGAGGGAATTATTTGTTTAGTAGAGTGATGGCTTTTGGGGAAAAACTATTATTGTGTCTGGTTGTTCTTGAGTGCAGTGCTCTATAGAGTCATTTTGAGGGAAGGAGTTAAAACAGTTTATGTCCAGGATGTGCGGGGTCTGTAAATATTTTCACAGCCCTCTTTTTGACTCGTGCAGTATACAGGTCCTCCATGGAAGGCAGGTTGGTAGTAATTGTTTTTTCTGCAGTCCTAATTATCCTCTGAAGTCTGATGAACTGATAGAGCAAGTTCACACCTTTCCTTACCTGGGTGAATTTCTCTCAGTGACTAGATCTTTCTTCCTTCAACATTAAAAGAGGTCATTTAGACCAAAGGTACAAGTGAACACACTGTCATAAGAATTTTTAAAAAATCATATCTATGCAGCCTCCTTAGCCTGAAATATTAAAGTACAAAAGCTCAATATTACCACCATGAGCTAAATTTTTGGATTTAATTTATAGTGTTGAGGTAATTCCCCGTTAGGGGAATGAGTGCATACAGGGAGATGTATTTGAGAGGAGTGTTTGAATAATACACACACCGCACACAGATACACTCTACAGTAAATGTTCATTTTTACTTCCAATAAAGGTTTTAAGCAAAGTTCAAAATAAGCAGTCCAAAATCATTCACAGGTAAGATCAGTCAGTTTTTAGTCCGGGGATAATCCAATAACAAAGCCCAGTGTCAAAAAGAGTTCAGTATCAGACTTCCATAAAATCCAGGAATATCAATCAATTAGGAAGAACGGCAATATTCTCCAACAGAAGAAAACAGAGATTCACTCACACTCTCTTCTGAGACTTCTGGGACTAAGACTAAGCAACCCAGGTTTTTTCGCACCATTTTATGGCCGTTTGAGAATTACACTTTTAGGATTCTCTTAAAGAGACAGTATTAAAATGTCTATCCTGGTTTATATATTTCCATCCCAAATAGCTCATAGGTTACTTACATTCCTAACATTCTCCCCTTTTGGGTAGGACAATGTATACAACCTTACATTCTAAGTCCATAATCTTCACAGCTAGCCTTATGCTTTATAGAGCCTTGGACCTTTGTAAAATGATCTGCTATATTGTTTTCTGACATACATTATTCTAGCTTAATCATTTTACTTTGCGCACATTGTCTCACATTTAAATATCTTAAATCTCTGTGTTTTGTTCTTGTCTTAACAGCAATACTTGAAGCCATCTGTTGCTGATATCTTCATAAATAACAATAGAATCTTTTACATCAATTCCCATATCAATTAATAATTGCTTATACAAAACTAAATCTGTTGATAATAAAGATAAACATGAGAATTCAGCCTCCATTGTTGACAAACTTAGATGTTTCTGTCTAATAGACCTCCATCCAATCAATGCTATTCCCAATAATATTACAGTACCCGATGTAGATTTTCGTCTATTTATGTCTGTAGCAAAACTTGCATCAGCTTATGCAGTTAAACTCAGTTCATCTTTAGGCTCCAAATAAAAGGCATAGTGCATTGTTTGTTTCAGATATCTTAACACACTTTGAGCAGCTTGCAAGTGCCTTTCAGTCAGCTCAGCATTAAAATCTCGCTAATTGATTAAAAATGTATGCAATATCTGGCCTTGACCAATTACTGAGAAAAGATAAATTACCAATCAAGGACTGATAAATGTTCTTATCAAAAATAGGACTTTGAACATCACTATGGCTAAACTGCTGGCTCATCGGTGTTTTAGCCGGCTTACAAAGTTCCATTTTAAAACTTTTTAGTAATTGGTTAATTTTATCTGCCTGTGAAGTCTTGTATCCTCTCCTAGTTCTATCTATCTTTAAACCAAGATATTGTTTGATTTCTCCTAATTGCTTTATTTTAAATTTCTTTTCTAATAGTGAAATTATTTTAGTAGCTTCTTTTTCAGTTTTGGTGATTAATGCTATGTCATCAGTAAACAATAGCAAAAATGAAATTATACCATTACTTTCTCTTTTAAACAAATATGGATCAGCCATGCCAGCTACAAAGCCTATTTTAGTTAATTCTTTAACTATACATTGGTTCCACTCATATCCTGATTGCTTTAAGCCATAAAGACTCTTTTTCAATCTCCAGCAATCAGTTGTATTATCAGTTTTGATACCTAAAGGTTTCTTTAAATATATAGTGTGTTGCAACGGTGCATGCAGATATGCTGTCCCTATATCCAAATGATTTACAATGTATTTCTCCTTACCTGCCACAATAATGCTGCCCTTAATGTAGTAGCCTTCAGACCAGGTGCAAACACCTCATCGTAGTCTTTTGCTGTCTGATTAAACCCTTGTGCTACTAACCTGGCTTTATGGGTAACAGTTCCATCCACACCTGTCTTCAATTTATAAATCAATTTACATTCCTATGGCATGTTTACCTGGTGGTAACTTAACATTTTCGTATACCTCCAGTTTTTTTTAATGATTCCAGTTCCTTATCCATTGCTTTCTGCCAAGCAGCCTGATTCTTAGCAGGATACAGTTTTAGTTCACTATAATTACTTGGAACTGTATTCACTTGGCAGACAACACTAGCCTGATATCTATCAGGTGGTTGTGTTACTCGGGTTGAACGTCTTGGTAATGCAGGGCTTACTGGTGGACTTTCCTGTGGCACCTGCTCCTGTACTTCTACCTCCTCCTGTGCCTGTTCTACTACTTCCTCCTGTGCTTCCTCTTTAATAGCTATTCATGGTTTTCTGATTTTATCTTTAGGGACTATTTGGGTATCAATAATGATATCATTACTGGATTCCTGTTCCAGTTTATCCCACCCAACTTGCTTGAGAAATTTTGCACTAGCACTACAATATACATGAGCTGTGCTTTGATCCCAAAAACTAAACGATCTATGGTTGGTCTAATAACCAACAAAAAATAATTTCTTAGCTCTATGTTGCCCTTTCAGTCTTACTTGTGAGGGAATATGCATCCATGCCGGACCTCCAAATGTGTGTAGGTAACTTAAATTTGGTTTTTTGCCATGCCAACGAGTGAATGACAATTCACCAGTTGTTGTATTAACTACATTGTTTAAAACATGATTATTACACATTATGGCTTCACCCCACAGTGTTTCAGGTAAACCTGAATCAGATAACATAGTACGAGCCATGGCTTGTAATGTTTGCCCTCTTCGTTCTACAAACAAGTTTGGTTGTGGTCTGTAAGGTGCATAATATTTATGTTCAACACCAGCCAATTTCAACATAGTTTGGAATCTTTTGTTAACAAACTCAGTCCCATTATCAGTAACTAAAGTAATTACTTTACTTTTCATTTTTCTCTCAGTAAACTTTAGCCAGTTAAAGAAATGTTGGAATGTTGATGTTTTGTTTTTCACAAGATAGGAGAAACCGTATCGTGAGTAATTGTCCATAATACTCAAAATATAGCAGGCACCCCCTAAACTTGGTTTCTTAGGACCAATTATGTCAGCAAACACAACCTGTAAAGGTTCTTTGGTCTTAAATCCATTTAGTCTGTTTGCTGGAGTAACCTTACTTTTCTCCTGGCTACAGGCATTACAGTTTAAGTACTTGCTACAGGTTTTCAATTTTACTCCTTCTGACAATTTGACAGTTTGAACATTTTGAAATTAATGTGCCCTAGATGTCTATGTAGTAAATGTATACATTCATCATGTGGCTTAACATTGCTATAAACTGAGTTAGCCATCTTCAACTGGTCATCATGTATTACATATAAATCATTCTCTAATATAGCAGCAACACTTTTACCCTCTTTCTCTATTGTACAGTTATCTCCCCTAAAGGTTACTACATAACCAATATTAACTAAAGCCGTTACTGATAACAAATTAAATTTCAGTTTAGATACATATAACATAGTTAAATGTTCGTTTATACAAGAACAATATGCAGTACCTTCACCTGATGCTTTCATCTTCGATCCATTTGCCAATGATACATGTTGCTTACTTGTAGACATCTTTACAAACCTCTCTCTATCTTTAGTAATGCACTGTGATGCTCCACTATCAACAACCCACAAATCATGGTTTACAGTTGAATTGCTAGACATAGCTAAACTAACATTCTTCTTGGCCTTCTGGTGTTTACTAGTATTCTGTTGTTTTCCTTTCTTACAGAATCTAGCTATATGTCCCCTCGCCCCACAAGAAAAACATTTCCTAACAGTATAGGTAGTTGAAGACAAATCCTCTTCTTGTGGATGTTTCTTCCTCAGTTGGTCCCTATCCAGCCGTCTTCTTGCTTGTTCTAACAATCTTTCAGTTATGTCAGTCAATGTCAGTTTATCTTTGGTCAGGATTTCATGAATATGGACTAGCTGCTGGTCACTCAGTGTTAGTCCAATTATACGAAGAGCTCATTCGTTGTTCTGTTTAAAGTCAGCAATTTTCTTGGCACCATCCTTATTATTTGGATCACAAGCATTTACATCTGGTGGATCTTGAACTACATTCCATAACCCTTCTCTACGCAGAAGTAGACTGCACTTCATAGACCTGGAAACATAGTTTGTTCCATCCAAATGGGTTATCAGTGATAGCCTTGTTGAAGTGACTTGTGCCATCTTTTCCAGGATAGTAACCCACAATTAAACAGTAAAAAGCTGTCTGTATAAAGTACTGTGCATTCACACCAACTCTCAGTTATCTGAGCCTGGTATGGCCTGGGCCCATAACCAGTGTTAAGGTAATTCCCCATTAGGAGAATGAGCGCATACAGGGAGACGTTTTTGAGAGTAGTGTTTGAATAATACACACAGATACACTGTACAGTAAATGTTCATTTTTACTTCCAATAAAGGTTTTAAGCAAAGTTCAAAATAAGCAGTCCAAAATCATTCACAGGTAAGATCAGTCAGTTTTTAGTCCAGGGATAATCCAGTAACAAAGTCCAGTGTCAAAAACAGTTCAATATCAGACTTTCATCAAATCCAGAAATATCAGTCAATTAGAAGGAAGGCCAATATTCTCCAACAGAAGGAAAAAGAGACTAACTCACACTCTCTTCTGAGACTAAGACTAAACAACCCAGGTTTTTCGCAGCATGTTATGGCCATTTGAGAATTACACTTTTAGGATTCTCTTAAAGAGGCAGTATTAAAATGTCTATCCTGGTTTATATATTTCCATCCCAAATATCTGTTAGGTTACTTACATTCCTAACATTCTCCCCTTTTGTGTTGGACAATATATACAACCTTACATTCTAAATCCATAATCTTCACAGCTAGCCTTATGCTTTATAGAGCCTTGGGCCTTTGTAAAATGATCTGCTATATTGTTTTCAGACATACATTATTCTAGCTTAATCATTTTACTTTTTATTTATTTATTCATTTATTTGATTTGCCAATTGTTTACAAGATAATAAGTATAAGTGTATACATAGTTGTGAATACATGAAATGGGTACATATAAGAAAAATAAAAGAAGAATAAGAGAAACAATAGGACAGGGACGGTAGGCACGTTGGTGCACTTATGCACGCCCCCTACAGACCTCTTAGGAAAGGGGTGAGGTTAATAGTAGACAGTCTAAGGTTAAAGTTTTTGGGGTTTGGGGAAGAAACTACAGAGTCGGGTAGAGTATTCCAGACATTGACCACTCTATTGCTGAAGTCGTATTTCCTGCAATCAAGTTTGGTGCGGTTAACTTTGAGTTTGTATCTATTGTGTGCTCTTGTGTTGTTATGGTTGAAGCTGAAGTATTCATTGACAGGTAGGACATTGCAATGTATGATTATATATACCATGCTTAAATCAGACCGAAGACGGCGTAATTCAAGGTTTTCTAGTTCTAGAATTTCAAGTCTGGTGGCATAAGGTATTCTACAACGAGTAGAGGAGTGGAGAACTCTTCTTGTGAAATATTTCTGGACTTTCTCAATTGTGCTAATATCAGATACGTAATGTGGGTTCCAGACTGATGAACTGTATTCGAGTATTGGTCTAGCAAATGTTTTGTATGCTCTGGTTAGTAGTGTGATATTACCAGAGAAAAAGCTACGTAGGATTAGGTTAACAACTCTTAATACCTTTTTGGCTATGTAGTTGCAGTGGGCTCTAGCACTTAGATCATTAGAGGTGAGTATTGCAAGGTCCTTTACAGAGCTTGGGTCATCAACAAGATCTTGACTATTCAGCTTGTATTTTATTTTCTGATTTTTTTTGCCAATATGTAAGACAGAGCATTTATTTGTTGAGATTTGAAGTTGCCATTTGTTTGACCATTCTGATACATAGTCAAGATCTTTTTGTAGGGTAGCAGTATTGTCTGTGGTATTGAACAGCTTTACATCATCAGCGAAAAGAACGCAATTGCTCTTAATATGATCACAGAGGTCATTTATGTAGAGTATGAAGAGAGTTGGTCCTAGAACACTGCCTTGGGGGACACCACTATTGACAGGTACAGAATTTGATAGGACGCTCCCAATTTTGACCATTTGTTGTCTGTTTGTCAGGAATGCTTCTATCCAGTTATTCAGTTGTCCAGAGATATCATAGGATTTTATTTTTAGGAGTAGTTTGTCGTGTACCACTGAATCAAAGGCTTTACAGAAGTCTATGTAGATTGCGTCGATTGCTTTGCCCTGGTCGAGTTGTGTCGTCCATATGTTTTTGCAGTGTAAGAGTTGCAGATTACAGGATAGTTTTTTTCTGAAACCAAATTGTTTATTGGAGAGTAGGTTGTTTGTCTCTAAGTGGAGGATGATGGATTGGTTAATAATTGATTCCATGACTTTACAGGTGACGCAGCATAAGGAGATTGGTCTGTAATTTTCAACTAGGCTTGGGTCTTCCTTTTTGAAGATGGGGATGACTGTGGCTTGTGACCATAGGTTAGGCAAGGAGCTGGTCCTGAAAGATTTTTCAAAGATTATGCATAGAGGTTTGGCTATGGCAGTGGATAGCTTTTTTAAGAAGTAGGCACATATTCCATCAGGTCCAAAAGATAGAGATGGTTTTAGATTGCGTAGTGCTTTTTCAACATTGTCTTCTGTAAAATCGATATGTATTAGATCATTGTTGTTATCTGTGGTACGGCTAGGAAATACTGGGCATGATCCATTGCTGTTTACAAATACTGAGCTGAAGAATGTGTTAAAGATGTTGGCTTTAGTGGTGTCATCGTTGCAGTCTTTACCATCAGGTCCTATCAAGGGTGGGATAGACCTTGAGTCTTTTAGTTTGTTGTTTACAAAATTGTAAAAAGCATGGGTGGAATTGGTGCTTAGAAGGTTTTCCTCTTGTTTAATGTGATAATTGATGCATTTGGTCTTTATCTGGTGGCATAAATTTTTGTATCGTCTTTTCAAATTGGCAACGTGACCAGATTTGTTTTTCCACCAGAGTGATCTCTTTTTGGATTGAAGTTTCCTTATTGTTATGGGTAATCTGCTTTTTTGTTTTGTTTTGGGAGTTGTTGTTGGTACATATAGTTTGATGACTCTTTTGACTTCAAGTAAAAATATGTTGTAATGGTCTTCAACAGTATTGCATCCAGTGAATAGAGATTGCCAATCAAGGGATGAGAGATCGTTGTCTATAAGATCATAATTGCCTTTTTTGAAGTTACAATTGGGGATTACATCATTGTGGTGATTTTTGTGTGGGCGTATGTTGAGACAAAAGTCAATCATATTGTGGTCACTGCTGGAAAAGGGTTCTTTAGTTTGTATTCCGTAAAGTAAATTCAAACTATTGCAGAAGATGAGATCGAGGCAGTTGTTTAGTCTAGTGTTGTTGGTTACTAGTTGTTCCAGTCCCAGATTTGTAATAGCATTGTAGAAGGTTGTGTGTATGATTTCAGTTGTACATTCATTTAGGGTCCAGTCAATATGAGGTGGATTGAAATCACCAAGAAAGATAAAAGGGTATGGGCAGGATGCAGCCCATGTTAGTAATGTATTTAGCTTGTTTACATGTTCGATGTCATAATCAGGTGCTCTGTAACATAGTAAGAATCGAATTGTGATATTTAAGGATAGTTCACAGATGATGGTCTCAGGAAGAGCAAGCTCCTGGGTAACTTGGATATTTTTTAGATGTAAGGACTTTTTATAGAAGATAGCAACACCACCTCCTCTACGAATTTCACGATCTGATCGGTAAACATGATAGTCCCTTCCTGTGGTAATAGAGTCAGGGAGAGATGCATTGAGCCATGTTTCAGAGACAAATATAATGTCGAATTTAGCCATATTTAGTAGGAGGAAAAATTCAGGAATTTTATTCACGAGGCTTCTTGCATTGAGTAGTTTGCATTTAAGGCCAGTAGTAGTTGGAATTGAGGTAGTTAGGGGCGTGCATGCCTAGTCTTGGGTGATGGTGGATCGGTTGAGGTAGGGTTGTGGTTGAGGGTTAAAGCTGAGTTGCGGGTTGTGTGGCTTACTTTTGATACAGTCAGCATGGTAGTCAATGTACAGGTCCTTCTCTCCATTGTCTAGACGTTTTTTGAGTTCAGTGCGGAGTACACGGGAGCGGGTATGTTGCTGTATGGTTAGGTCAGGGCGACAACGGAGGTTCTTATGGTTGGTGTTGGTTTTGGCGAGTGAATTTATAGTGTAAATGAATTTACGTTTGCTTGATTCATTTTTGCAAATGACCCTGCACAAGGGTGGGGCCACAGAGCCGTCTCTGTTTTTGAGCTCTCGCCAATGCGGGAAATGTCAAGTATTTCATCAGCGGAGATGGTTGATGCTTGATAATCACTGGTGATGTTTCGGACAGTTGTGATGTCATCATTGTCATTGATGTCCTCTAGACCAAATAAGATGGCGTTTGGACGTTTCCGTTCACGCTCAACGGCTTCTCTGATGAGGATTGAGTTATCAATATTTGTCTGGGTTGTGTTTATTTGTAGATTGGGTTTTGGATTGGGTTGTGGTTGTTGGGTGGAGATGTGGTTTGTAGCTATTGGATGTTCAGGTTTTTGCGTTGTGTCTTTTTTTTCAAGGTTGGATATTCTTTCTTTTACGGCGTCCAGGGATGCTACTATGGTGTTAAGGGATGTTTCAATGGTTTCAATGGTATCAACTCTTTTAGACAGATCCAGTTTGGGTCTGCATGATTTGCAGAGATATGGAAACTCATTGGATGATTCTAGGTATTGAATCATTTGCTCAGGTAATCCCAAGCAGTCATGATGAGCATATTTTTTACACAGAGAACATTTGATGTAGTTTTCATTATCCTTTAGATTTTTGTAGCATTTAAGGCATGTGCAGGAGTCTTGTGGTTCATTGGTGGGGATTATCTTCTCTTTAGGTTGTGGTTTGGCGTAGGATTTTCTTTTTGGCATGGTAGGTTTGTTAAAATAATACGTTGATTGAATTAATTAAAGGAACAATTTTGGGTAATCTATATAGACAATATTACATCAAACAATCAATTGCAGTAATCTCTCTAGTCAGATAATATTCCTGAGCAACAATCAGCCTAATCAATTAATTACTCTAATCACTAATCAATTAATTACACTAATCATTAATCACACTGTTCATTTAAATTCACTAAATCATTGATTTTACTATTCAATTAAATTACATGAATCTAGATCTTTTAAACTAGTCAGTAATCACACTATTTGCACTAAACACTCTAATCACACTAATCAATTAAAACAATAAATCAATTAAACCATTAATAAAATATTTTATAGAAATTGATTATCTAATCGTTGATATAGGTGATGAGGTAGAAAAGTTGTAAGTTTTGTGATGTGATGTACGTGCCTATTTCCCCAGATTCAGAATTTTCTTGTTGCTACCATTTAACTTCCATTAAAAGATATCTTTACTCTAATTACAAGAGTCTAAGTATTTCTTTCTTGGATTTTGAATGCAGCACCAGCTGACATTATTCTGAATCTCACCTTACCAGCCCACCCGGACAGATAATACAATTTCTTCCGAGGGGGTCTTAACATTATGTCAACTCCAGCCAGCGACCAAGAAGACCTGGGGGCAACTGGAGGACAAGATTCTCTGCTGCTAGAGGAAGCACAGGAAGCTGAATTATTAGCAGAGCTCAACCTTGGGGAAACCGCAGCTGTGAAACCCAAATGGTCATTGGGAGTTGGCTGGAAGGATCCGGAGGAGGCCCCCCCCCAGGAGTCACCACTACCCATTGGCGTGGAAGAAAGGAGCCATGGCAAGGGAGGGAAAGGAAAGACTTTTTACTGAACCAAGCCAGGCACTTCATCCATGAGGTCCTTGGAAAATCTTACGCTGCACAAAGGTATGAGGGAGAGGAGGGGGAGGCAGTCCCACCTGGAAGAAGCAGAGCAGCCATCCCCATAAATCAACCTGGGCTAGAACAACAGCAAGCAGCAGCTCCGGGACCCTCAGCGGGAGGAGTAATTGCCAGAAGACGTAGAACTTCAAAGTTGCCTCCATTAGAAGTAAAATATGGGGGGGGATCCCAAAGAGTTGGGATTTTTTCTAGCACAAGTGTGGAGCTATATGGAGGAATACAGAAGGGATTTTTCCTCAGAAGCAGCCAATGTTAGATGTGTTACCAGGGCTCTGGAGGGAACAGCTGCAAAGTGGATGGTGACGTTGCATAATGATAATGCTCCCCAGCTGTTGAATTATAACCTGTTCATGACTACGCTGCGGGCAAGGTTTGAGGACCCACTGGCGGAACGTAAGGCCAGGATTAGGATGAAGATCATAAACCAGGGGTGGAGATCAGTGGCCGACTACACCCAGGAATTTAGAGAGCTGGTGTGTCATATTTGAGGCTTGTCCCAAGTAGCCCTGATAGAAGCTTTCAAAGATGGGTTAAATGACGATGTATACCAGAGCTGCATTGCCAGAAGAGACCCCAATGATCTGCAGATGTGGTACGTGCTGGCAGCAGAGGTGGAAATTGATTTAACCCAAAACAGACACCGGGAAGGCTCTGATTGGAGCAAGCTTTCCCCCGCACATCCTCAAGAAGCCTTCAAACCCCAAAAGGGAGGGATGGCAGCAAGACTCAGGACTACTGTTTGCTTCCGATGTAGGAAGGAAGGTCACCGGGCTGCAGACTGCTGGGCCAAGTTGGAACCAAAGGGGGCACTAAGAGGAGAAAAAAAAACCAGAAAAACCTCAGCAAAGCTTCGTGAAATGGCGCTTAAGACAGGGGAGGTTGTAGAGGTCACCCATCTGAAGGGAGCAGGGCTGGGAACTCCGACCTCCTCTGAAGAGAGTGATGTCGATTTGGAAGATGACTCATTGGTAAGTCCAAACAAGGGCCCTATGACCATTCCAGTGCAGTTAACAGTACCCGCAGTGGGGGCCAAAGGGGAAATGCTGGCCTTGCTAGACTCTGGGTGCACAAGGTGTGTGATCAGCCCAGAAGTAGTACAGAAGATGGGCTTAAGACTAAAACCTTTAAAAACGCCCATAGCCTTTTGCCAATTGGATGGATCAGTGGCGGGGGGCGGGCCTGCACGTTTCATAATGGAACCTATAGAAATGATGATGGGGAAGCATAGCGAGACTCTGTGTTTTATTGTGGCCCCTGGGATGGAACAGCCACTAATACTGGGATTTCCCTGGCTCCGGAAATGGAACCCCCACGTCAATTGGAAAAGAGGGTCATTGCATATACATACTGACCAGTGCCCAGAATGGGAGGGGCAATCTCAACCAAAACTCCAGAATCCTATTGACCTAGCTTCCACGGGTACTGAAGACCTGAAGTGGGAGGAGAAAATTCCAGAGGAATATTGGAACTTAAAGGACGTATTCAGTGAGAAGGCCTCAGATGAGCTGCCCCCTCATCGTTCAACAGATTGTAGTATTGAATTTTTACCTGGGGTGAAATTCCCGAAACTGAAGCTGTACTCGATGACACCGCGGGAATTAGAAGAGCTGCGGTCGTTTATCGATAAAAATTTGAAACGTGGCTTCATCCAGCCCGCTAGACCCCGGGTGGCGGCCCCAGTACTGTTCCGTGAAAAGAAAGATGGCTCCTTTCGCTTATGTGTTGATTACAGAAACCTGAACGCCATTTCCGTGGAAAACGTGTATCCCCTCCCCCTGATGAAGGACATGCTGGCCCACCTGGCCAAGGGGAAGATTTTTATGAAGCTCGACTTGAGAGAAGCATACTACCGGGTTCGAATTAAGGAAGGGGACGAATGGAAAACCGCTTTTAACTGCCCGCTAGGTTGTTTCCAGTTCCGTGTTCTTCCATTTGGCCTACAGGGGGCCCCAGCAGTATTCATGCAGATGATTAATCAGGTTTTACATGAACACTTATACAAGGGGGTTTTGGTCTACCTAGATGATATCCTTATCTACACAGAGACTTGGGATGAACATGTGAAACTGGTGCGGTCAGTCTTAAAGAAACTCTGAGCCGCTAAGTTGTATGCTAAATTGTCCAAATGTGAGTTCCATCAGGAGAAAATTGACTATTTGGCATATCGCATCTCACATGAGGGCATAGAAATGGATCCAGGGAAGGTGCGTGCCATGTTGGAATGCCCCCCCCCCCACGCACCAGAAAACAACTTCAGAATTTCTTGGGATTCGCCAATTTTTACCGACAATTTATCCCGGCTTTTGCAAAGATAGCACTGCCTATCACAAACCTCCTAAAAACCAAAGGGGAGGTGAAACCAAAACCTAGTAAGCCGCTGGAGTGGTCCATGGAATGTCAAGCGGCCTTTGAAAAGCTGAAACGACTGTTTGCTGCTGAACCAGTGCTAAAGCACCCGGACATGGACGCTCCTTTCGTAATCCAGGCCGATGTGAGTGATGTGGCGGTGGGAGCTGTATTGCTGCAAATCAATGAGAAGGGGATTTTACAACCCTGTGCATATACCTCCCGTAAATTATCTGAAACAGAAAGAAGGTGGGCAGTGTAGGAAAAATAAGCTTTTGCAGTTTGTTGGGCCCTACTCACTTGGAGACATTTCTTGGAAGGAGCAAAACACCCGTTTGAGGTGTGGACCGACCATAAGAATTTGGAGGCCTTAAAAACACCTCGGAAGCTGTCCCCCAAACAAGTTCGCTGGGCTCAGTACTTTAAATGGTTTAATTTTTTATTGAAGTACATTCCAGGGGGGAGGAACTTCATGGCAGATGCTCTATCTAGACTACCTCAATATAATAGTGCTCACCAGGAAGTAGTATGGCCGATTGTCCCAATTGAACAGTTGGCAGCTCCAGTAGTTACTAGAGCCCAAAAGAAGAAGAAGGAAGTGGATCTATCGAATGATTTGACTGCGCAATTAAAGGATGCTCTAAAACTCGATGATTGGTTCCTGGCTCATTCGAATAACTGTACAGTTAGAGATGGACTGGCCTGGGTGGGAGCCAAGTTGTATGTGCCAGAGAAACTGAGGAGCCAAATCTTACAACAAGCTCATGATTCTAAAGCGGCTGGTCACTTTGGATTCGTGAAAACCTTACACCTAGTTAAGCGGCAATTCTGGTGGCCTACTTTGAAGAAGGACATTGAAACTTATGTGGCTGGCTGTTCTATTTGTGCGTCAGCCAAGAGACCTCCTGGTAAGCCAGCAGGGTTGTTACAAAATGTGGCTAGACCAACGGCTCCGTGGAAGGAAATCTCTATGGATTTTATAGTAGAATTACCCAAAAGTGGGGGAAACATGGTTATTTGGGTGGTAACTGATTTGCTTTCCAAGCAAGTACATTTCATACCTTGTTCGAAGATTCCATCTGCAAAAACGTTGGCCAAACTGTTTCTATTGCATATCTATAGATTACATGGAGTTCCTGAATGCATAATCTCTGACAGGGTTGTTCAATTTACCTCGAACTTTTGAAGGGAGTTCCTGAAGTTATTGGGCTCCGCCCAGGGACTAAGCTCCACCCACCATCCCCAAACCAATGGGCCCTGTGAGAGAACTAACACGGTATTGGAGCAATACCTTAGATGTTACATAAATTATCAGCAAGATAATTGGACTGATCTATTGCCATTTGCTGAAGTAGCATATAACAATTCTATCCATAGTAGTACTGGATTTACCCTCTTCAAGGTGGCATCAGGACAAGACTTTGTACCCATACCTGAACTCCCTTGTGAGAGGCCTAGTATTCAGTCATTAGATGAATGGATAACACAACTCCAGCTTAATTGGCCAGTCGCTCGTAAAGCATTGGATGATGCACATCGGGCTCATAAGAAATTTACAGACAAAAAGAGGACTCCACAAAACCCATATCAAGTGGGCGATAAAGTCTTTTTGTCCACCAGATATCTACAAACCACTCAAAAGTCAAAGAAACTTGGTCCTAAGTATGTTGGTCCTTTCTCGATTGAACAAATTGTAAACCCTGTGACAGTCCAATTGAAATTACCTAAAAGCCTTCGATGAATTCACCCGGTTTTCCACGTTAGTTTGTTAAAACCTGAACATACTTCCGATCTGAGACCAATCCAGACCGACCCTCCTGTACCAATGCTTATTGACGGCGAACAGCATTTTGAAGTTAAAGAAATTCTAGACTCTCGACGACGGAGGGGTCGGCTCCAATATTTGGTTGCTTGGAAGCATTTTCCTTCGTCCCAGGCTGAGTGGGTCGATGAAAAAGATGTTAGAGCCCCTAGGCTTGTCAGAGCATTTCGTTCTAATTATCCTGATAAACCCTAGATACGTGTATCTTTTATCGGGACAAGACTTTGTACCCATACCTGAACTCCCTTGTGATTATTAAGTCGTGCCTTTTATATTTCCCTCTTTTATAGGACTAATGTATTTTTCTGGGAGGGCCAAATGCCAGCCTTCAAGATCTTCCTCCTTTCCTTTGCTTTTTTCTGGCTGTCATGAGTAACGGGGGGTGGAAGGGGGAAATGTATGGGACGTGAGCTGAAAGTGTTACTAACTGATAATTTATAAACCGGAGAAGGTTTCTAATTCCTGCTTAGCTTTCTCTTCTCTGCGCAACTGCAAACCTTTATCTGAGTAAACCAAGGTCAACTAATCATCACCACATGGAGATGTCCACATGATAAAGTTCACAACTTTTAATTGGAAGAACCGTTTGAACTGTTGGGGGTGGGAACATTTCACTCCCTTGATATATGTGATGTACGTGCCTATTTCCCCAGATTCAGAATTTTCTTGTTGCTACCACTTAACTTCCGATAAAAGATATCTTTACTCTAATTACAAGAGTCTAAGTATTTCTTTCTTGGATTTTGAACGGAGCACCAGCTGACACACAATTTTTCAGCCTCCATGTGCTACATTTTCTGCCCATTCTGATTCCTGCCACTTGGAATGAGGCAAAAATGGGGCCCACGGAGACAGCAATAGGCTATGTCAATCCCTGCAGCCTGAAACAACTGATGGTAGGGAGGCCGATCCAACCGACAATCAGCTGGTTATGCTAATCAGGCTGTGCTGAAGCTGTTTGCTGCAAGGAGGCAAATTGCTGGGAGGCAGAGGCAGATTTTTTTTCTTGTTTTCCTCCCCTAAAGGTAGGTGGGTCTTATACTTTGGAGCATCTTATACTCCAAAAAATGTGGTATTTTAAATAAATTAAAAATAAATACAATTTTAAATAGATGCATTGATGTATAAAATATACATCAATCAATCATTTAATTAGTCAGTTAATCTTGATAAAGTTCACAAATGGAATAGAAATGTAATACATCTTTTACAATAAAGTTTAGTCTAAAATTTAAAATAAGTGGATATCTTATTTTAAAATCATGCATATATGAAGAATGGAGGAATGCATGTGAATTACACTAGGAGGAGGAACTAAGTGTGACTTGATGTTTAATTTTTTTCTCATTTCATCCCTCCAGACATTATTAAGTAGAAAGGCCCCAAGAAAAAGGAGGAACTAAATGAGGCATCCGCCTGCAATTGTATTCCTGCAATCATTTGGAAGTTGTCAGAGATTTCATATTTTTCTATCTGAAGCCCAGAGGTTACTTGGCTAATGTTTCTGTCTACCTCCATGTTACATAGTTGGTGAGATTAACCTCTTTCCTTTGGCATTTTTCTTTTTCTTTCCAGTCACTGCCTCAGTCCAAATGTGTGGAAAAATGTCAGCCAGGATTTGTCAAGAAAATTCGAGAAGGAGAACCAGTTTGCTGCTATGATTGTGTTCCTTGTCCAGAGGGGACCATCTCAACTCAGGAAGGTTGGTGACACCATAGGGAAACTGTTAGGGATACACACCCTAGCAGAACATGCAACGGCAGTCTTGCAGACAGGCAGATATGTGTGAGATAAAAACGTTGTTGTAGCTTACACTCAGTAAGACAGATACACTGTGCAAGTTAAATAGTTTTTATTCCAGCAAGAGTTATAGCATAGTCAAACAGTCCATATGTCATACACTAAGTTCAGTCAGTCCGGGGGATATTCAGTTTGCAAAGTCCAGTGTAGAAAAAGAGGTCGTTTAAACTTACAAACAATCAGTCCAGTGATGTATGTCTTTTGCAGACAGAGATATGAAGAAAATCAAACCCCTTTTCTTCTCTCAGCAAACACACGCAGTTATCACCATCAATCCATCATTGTCAGCAATCCAGTAAAAGCCGGTGAACAGTGAGCTCTCTTGCTCCCTCTTATGGTGATTTTACAACCGCACCCAAAATACTTGGTTTACAGTTTAAAGTGATACATACACTTAAACTCACTAACATAGTTTATATATATTATTTTACCCAAACTAAGTTAGGTAACCAAAGTTATCCCTAACATTCTCCCCTTTTGGGTAATATAATAATAATATATATTATATATAATAATAATTAATATAAATATATATATATATATATATATATATATATATATATATATATATATATATATATATATATATATATATATATATATATATATATATATTTACAATTTCAACCCATAGTTTTCACAATTCTCCTTGTGCTTTACTGCACCTTGGGCTTTTGTAAATCCATCTGCAATGTTTTCATCAGTTATGCAGTATTCCAATCTTATTAAACTATTTTTCACAGATTGTCTAACATTCAAATATCTAAGGTCAGTGTGCTTAGATCTAGTCTTTACAGCAACATTTGTAGCCAACCTTATGGCTGCTTGGTTGTCCTCGTGCACTACAATGGCATTCTTAACAGTTACTCCCATATCTAACAACAACTGTTTATACAGAATTAAATCAGTACATAATAATGATAAACATGAAAATTCTGCTTCCATTGTGGACATACTTATATGTTGCTGTCTAATTGACCTCCAACCAATCAGTGTTTTACCTAATAGTATAGCCATACCAGAAGTTGATTTTCTATTTTTATATCTGTTGCAAAACTTGCATCAGCATATGCACTTAAAATCAAATCATCTTTTGGCTCTAAATACAATGCATAGTGCATTGTCTTTTTAAGATACCTTAATATACGCTTTAGCGCTTGCCAGTGACGTTCATTTGGTTCAGCATTAAATCTCGCCAATTGATTAATGCCATATGCAATATCTGGCCTTGACCAATTACTTATATATGATAAGCTACCTATTAATGACTGATAAATAGTCTTATTGAATTTTGAACTTTGAGCATCAGTACGACAAAATTCCTGACTCATTGGAGTTTTTGCCGGCTTACAAAGTTCCATTTTATACATTTTTAGCAATTGGTATATTTTATCTTCTTGTGATATCTTAAAGCCACTATTGGTTTTGTTTATTGTCAATCCTAAATACTGTCTTATTTCTCCTAAATGCTTTAATTTTATCCTCTTACTTAATAATAATATTATCTCACTAGCTTCATTATTAGTCTTTGTAATTAAAGCAATATCATCTGTAAACAACAATAATAATGATACTATTCCATTTGTCTCTCTTTTAAATAAACATGGATCAGCTAAACCCTCTCTAAATCCTATATTGTTTAACTCTTTTACAATATATTGGTTCCATTCATAACCAGATTGTTTCAATCCATAGAGACTCTTTTTCAGTTTCCAACAGTCATTATTATTTTTACCATCTTTAATACCTACTGGTTTTCTTAAATATATAGTGTGCTGCAATGGTGCATGCAGATAGGCAGTTTCCACATCTAAATGGTTAATAATATAATTTTTCTTAGCTGCCCACACTAAAGCTGCTCTCAAGGTTATTGCCTTTAAATTTGGTGCAAATACTTCATCATAATCACATGCAGTTTGATTAAATCCTTGAGCTACCAACCTAGCCTTATGGGTAACAGTCCCATTTTTACCAGTTTTTAACTTAAATATCCATTTGCAACCAATGGACTTTTCACCTGGAGGTAATTTGGCATTTTCATAAACTTTCATTTCCTTTAATGAATTTAATTCCTTTTCCATTGCCTTTTTCCAATTCTCCTGATCCTTTGCAGGATACATCCTAAGTTCATCAACACTAGTTGGAACTTTATTAACTTGGCAAACTACACTTGCTTGATACCTATCAGGTGGTCTGGTTACACGTGTAGAATGTCTAGGTATTACAGGGCTTACAGGTGGACTTTCATGTTCTACCTGTTCCTGGTTATCTATTTCTTCCTGTTCACCTATTTCTTCCTGTTCTGGTCCTATTTGCTCTTCCTGTACTTCCTCTTTAATTGTACTCTTCTTATTACTGATATGTGATTTTGTTCTTTTGTAGGTTTCTATGATTACTTCCTTACTTGAATCTTGTTCCAGTTTTTCCCATCCTACATGTTCAAGGAATTGTGCACTAGCACTACAGTAAACTCTAGGTGTACCTTTTTCCCAGAATCTGTATGATTTGTGATTAGATTCATAACCTACAAAAAATAACCTTTTAGCCCTATGTTGCCCTTTCTTTCTCAGTTGCGTAGGGATATGCACCCATGCTGGTGCTCCAAATGTGTGCATGTAGCTAAGGTCAGGTTTTCTGCCATGCCACCATGTGAATGGTAATTCACCAGTTGTTGAATTAACAACATTATTCAATATATGATTACCACACATTATTGCTTCTCCCCACAAAGTCTCAGGTAATCCTGAATCTGACATCATAGTACGAGCCATTGCTTGTAATGTTTGGCCTCGTCTCTCAATAAAGGCATTATGTTGTGGCCTATATGGTGCAGACTTTTTATGTTCAACACCTGCCATCTTCAGTTTATTTTGGAATTTATTGTTTATAAATTCTGTACCGTTATCAGTGATAAGAGTTACTAATTTCCTTTTAGTTTTTCTTTCTGCGAATTTAAGCCAATTAAAGAAATTTTGATAAGTTTCAGTTTTGCTCTTCATTAGATAACAGAAACCATATCTGGAATAATGGTCCATTATACTTAGTATATAATGAGCACCTCCCACGCTTGGTTTTTTAGGACCTATAATATCAGCAAATACTACCTCTAGAGGCTCCTTTGTTTTAAATCCATTAACTCTATTTGCTGGTATCACCTTGCTTTTCTCTTGACTACAAGAATTGCAGTGCAAATACTTACTGCAAGGTTTCAGTTTTATACCCTTAGATAGTTCTACTGTTTGTTTAAGCATTTTAAAATTTATATGCCCCAAACGTCTGTGTAACAAATGTATGCACTCATTATGAGGTTTAACATTATTATAAACTGTGTTAGCCACCTCTAAATTATCATTTAACACATACAAATCACCTTTTAAAGTTGCAGTCACTTTCTTATCTTCTTTTTCAATTATGCAATTGTCTCCCCTAAAGGTAATTACATAACCTAGTTTAACCAAAACTCTAACAGAAAGCAAATTAAACTTAAGCTGTGGTACATATAACATTTTTACATTTTCTCTTATGCAAGAACAATATGCTATACCTTCACCTTTAGCCTTAAGTTTCCAGCCATTAGCTAACGATATCTGCTGTGAACTTGTGGACATCTTAACAAATCTTTTCTTATCTTTCGTTATGCAGTGCGATGCTCCACTATCTACCACCCATAAATTATTATTCACAGTTTCGTTGCTATACATGGCTAACTCTATGCATTTTTTATTCTTTTTATGCTTTTTAGCATTCTGGCTGGCTTTTTGGCTTTTTCCTTTCTTGCAGAATCTAGCCAAATGTCCTTTTCCTCCACAATTAAAACATTTTCTAATTGTATACGCTGACGAAGATATTTTCTCTTCTTCACATTGTGGTGGTTCCCTTCTGAGTTGATCCCTTTCAAGCCTTCTCCTGGCTTCTTCAATTAATCTGCCAGTAATGTCAGTTAAAGTAAGACTAACTTTTGGCAGAACTTCAAGTGAAGTTATGTAATCATCGTAGCTCTCGTCCAGAGAAGACAAAATGATATAAACTTGGTGTAGTTCAATGAAGATAAGTTCTTTTTCATGCAGCTCTTGAAAAATTCTCTTCATTGAGTTTATATGATTCAGCATGTCTCCATTCTTTTGAAGATGTGTTCTAAACAGCTTCCGTGTAAGATTTATATGTGCTCCTACACTGTCTCGAACATAAATCTTCCTTAAATTCTCCCAACATTTCGCAGCTGTTTCTTCTCCACGAATATGGACAAGCTGCTGGTCAGAGAGTGTCAGTCCTATTATACAGAGAGCTTGCTCATTCTTCAATTGATATTCTTGTATATTCCACAAACCTTCTCTTCGTAGAAGTAGGCTGCATTTCATAGACCATGAAACATAGTTTGTTCCATCCAGTTTGGATATGAGAGACAAACTTTGTAAATTGACTTGTGCCATCTTTATCTGGATATTAAACTATAATTAATAAAACACAGCTGTCTGTTTACAGTATTGTGTTGCTACACAAACTCTCACTTACAAGCCTGTTATATCCTGGTTAGTCTGACTGTGCACCTGGGCCCATAATCAGTGTTAGGGATACACACCCTAGCAGAACGTGCAATGGCAGTCTAGCAGACAGGCAGATATGTGTGAGATAAAAACGTTGTTGTAGCTTACACTCAGTAAGACAGATACACTGTGCAAGTTAAATAGTTTTTATTCCAGCAAGAGTTATAGCATAGTCAAACAGTCCATATGTCATACACTAAGTTCAGTCAGTCCGGGGGTTATTCAGTTTGCAAAGTCCAGTGTAGAAAAAGAGGTCGTTTAAACTTACAAACAATCAGTCCAGTGATGTATCTCTTTTGCAGACAGAGATATGAAGAAAATCAAACCCCTTTTCTTCTCTCAGCAAACACACGCAGTTATCACCATCAATCCATCATTGTCAGCAATCCAGTAAAAGCCGGTGAACAGTGAGCTCTCTTGCTCCCTCTTATGGTGATTTTACAACCGCACCCAAAATACTTGGTTTACAGTTTAAAGTGATACATACACTTAAACTCACTAACATAGTTTATATATATTATTTTACCCAAACTAAGTTAGGTAACCAATGTTATCCCTAACAGAAACCTTCTGAATTCATCCAAAGCACTCTGATCAATATACATCTTAAAGAGTCATATACGTTTGATGGTTTTGTTTTTAATTTCCATGGTGTCCAATTTCTTCCCTAATGGGAGGCAAAAGAAAAAGACCTCAAAGGATGAGTTAGGAAGAAGGATGTAATGTATTGGGTAGGAAATCTCTTTTTTTATATTTTGCCAGTTTGGATGTGTCATTCCATATTTATCTTTCTTAGAAATATATGAATTCCTTGTAAATTGAGATATGATTTTAGATCAATGCACTTTGCTCATCTAAATCAACCTTACACTACAGGCCAAAAGATACATCAATCATACATTGAATCAATTACTCTCTATTCAGATCATAAACTCTTATAAGCTGAAATATCTAAATATCTGAAACAATGAAGGGGGAGAAGTTGGGTTCAAAGAACAAATAAAAACCAAACAGAGGACTCATCATAAAACCATCAAGTGCATATTTACTTCCCACCTTTTCTTATCTTTTCAATTTGCATTGTTAAATATTGAGATAAAAACTGTTATAATACCAAACAAAAATGAATATGGTTGTGGTTCTGAAAGGAAAAAAAATACTAACATACAGTGCTGGGATTAAAAGGAACAAAAAGAAGGGGGGGAAGGAGAACTAATAAAAGACCAATGTACGAATAGATACCAATGTCGATTTCATTATCTCTTTAAAATTGTTGCCAGATCTAGAAAGGATGGAAATATATTGCTTCATCTTCCCATTGTTATTGGATAAAAAGACTTGGCAGATAACAGACTCAGTTCCTGTTCTTGAATTCCTTCACCAATTAATCTTCTTTAAAGCTCTTTCTTTTCAAATTTATTGATCACATTTATATGGTTGTCTATTTCACACAAAGTGACTTTTGGCGGTACACAATTAAATCACAACTTAAAAATTAAAACAACGAGAACTAAATGATAAGTTTAGTTTACTTTACTTAATTGTCATTGCACTTCGTACAATGAAATCAAACACCATCTTCAGTGCACATCATGACCATGAAAATAAACACAGATGCACATCCTTCACACTCCACACATTGAATTGAAAACCCACCCCGCAACATGGTACTATACAGTATAATTCAACAGAGCTATTGCCCTGGGATACTGCCCTGTTTTCCAGTCTATGTGTCCTTGTTTTTATTGTCCTGTACCATCTGCCAGATGGTAATAGTTCAAAAAAGGGTGCCCAGGACGAGATGAAGCTTTTAGAATATTTTGAACGTTTTTAAGGCAGCGGGAGCTATGAAGCTCTTCCAAAGAGGGGAGAGGGCAACCAATGATCCTCTGAGCAATGACATTAACCCTCTGGAGTGCTGTCCTATCTGCCACTGTGCAATTGGCCAACCACACACAGGTGCAGTAAGTTAAAATGCTTTCTATGGTCAATGGTGGAAGGTTACCAGCAATTTTTCATACAGCTGTTGTTTTCTGAGAAGTCTCAGCTAGTATAATCTCTGCTGGGCCCTTTGACCAATGCTGCAATGTGAGTGCCCCCGGTCAGCTCCTATTTTATGGTAAAACCCATAAGAAATCAAGAGAGAAGTGCATCAAGACACAACCTACCATGCATCCAGCAAACAGAGTTGTATTGTCAGGGGATCCCCAGGACTGTTGGAAAATATCACATTCTAGAAGCCTTCAAAGTTTGGAGATACTCTCAATTTCAGGATAATTAATGATTTTTTTCCTTGGAGGGGGCTCTATCCATCTGCCCTGAAGTAGGCAGTGTTATAACCCTTCTCAAGAGGAACTCCGTGGATCTAACCACATTAGACAAATTTTATCCTGTGTCCAATCTTTTTAGAGCAGTTTATTGAGAGCATCAAAATCAACAACTGATTTTAAACATTCTTGCAATAAACGTATGTCCATCACCTGACAAAAATTTAATAAATAAAAAAGAAAGTAAATAAAGAAATGAAGAAAAAACCTTGTTGGTTAAGTCAGAGAAGGGAGGTACTGGAACAAGATTGCCACATGACTATGCGGCAGCAGCAGCAGCAGCAGCAACAAAAAAAAAAAAGCTAACACAATCCTTGGTTGTGTATAAACAGAGGCATAGAATAAAAATCACATGAAGTATTAGTACCACTTTATAAAAGCTATGATGACCACACTTAGAATGCTTTGGCATGCAAAAAGGTCTGTTCCCTAAAACATTGCTGCTTTATGAGTCCTCAGAAGCCTACCTTTTCTGGTGCACCTCCTACTCCACTCCACCCTGAAATTCAATAGTCCCCATCCTCTTCAACTTCTGGAGACTTGCTACTTCTCCCAGGAGTTCCCATGGGACAGTTTCTTGTTGCAGTCTGGAACTGGCATTCCACAGGTAGCTCTCCCTCCCCCCCTGTCTTTGTGGCAACTGAAAAGCAGCAATAGTTGCAATCAACAAACTTTTGCTTTAAAGTTGACAAAGGAGTTTGTGCCACCAGATATTTCTTCTTTTAATTTTATTTTCTTGTTTTTTATTGTTTAATTTTATTTAGTTGTTCTTGTTTGTACATATCTGGGGATCTTTTTGCTGGAGTGTAAGAATGTACCATTAATGATGCTTTCCTGTCTCTCAATATCACATCTCATTCAAAGTTTTCTTGAAATTTGAAAGACTATAACAAAAAATATTATTTTTCTCAGATACTGAAAAATGCACAAAGTGCCCAGAAGAACAATTTCCAACCAAGAACCGAGTCCAATGTATCCCCAAAAGAATAACCTTCCTGTCCTATGAAGAACCTCTGGGCATCATCCTCGTCTGCTTTGCCCTACTCTTGTTCCTAACCACAGGCTTTGTTTTAATCATATTCATTAAACATCTAGAAACTCCCATTGTGAAAGCCAACAACCGAGACCTCTCTTACATCCTCCTGATCTCCCTCTTGCTTTGTTTTCTGTCCTCCTTTCTTTTCATTGGCCAGCCAAGAAAAGCCACTTGTTTTCTCCGGCAAACAATGTTCAGCATTGTCTTCTCAGTAGCTGTGTCTTCTGTGTTGGCCAAAACAATCATGGTGGTGCTGGCTTTCCTGGCCTCAAAACCAGGAAACAAGATGAGAAGATGGTTAGGAAAGACCTTGGCCAACACTACCATGCTTTCTTGTTCTGGTGTCCAAATTTTCATTTGTGTCATGTGGCTGGGAGTTTCCCCCCCATTCCCTGAATCTGACATGCACTCCCAGCCTGGAAAAATCATCCTTCAATGCAACGAAGGCTCTGTTACCATGTTTTATATTGTCCTCGCCTACATGGGTTTCCTTGCTATCATTTGCTTCATAGTGGCTTTCTTGGCCAGGAACCTGCCTGGGGCCTTCAATGAAGCCAAACTGATCACTTTCAGCATGCTGGTCTTCTGCAGTGTCTGGGTTTCCTTCCTTCCCACCTACCTGAGCACCAAAGGGAAATACATGGTGGCCGTGCAGGTCTTTTCCATCTTGGCTTCTGGTGCTGGACTGCTGGGCTGCATCTTCCTCCTCAAGTGCTACATTATCATCCTTAGACCTGATCTAAACACTAAGGAACATCTCATGATAAAAATAGGAAAGTGAGAATTAAATAGTTTCTTAGGACTACAACATTTAATTATTGATTGCAAATTGTTATTGGTTTATATGCTTTGTTTGCCTCTGTTTGACAACTTATGTTATTTAAAACTGAAAGAAATAAAAATAGTTAGTTAGATGGGCTGCGGAGTGCTTTAAGCTTTATGGGTAACTTCAGAGTTAGTTTGGAGGGAGGGTCTCAATCTCATCTTCATAGTTCTTTCAGAATTCAGAATCAAGTCTAGGACCAAAGCAATTATTCAATTCTTTCTGCAGTGCTTTTCAGCATGTCCTAGTGGGACTCCCTGAAATAATATTGAGAGTTGGCCCCCCATACAACAAAGAGATGCACTCTGTGGTATGTAAGAATTACATACTAAGGATTACACCTGTGAAAATTAGGAACATAAGTAACACCATATTTATCCGATTTCTGACCTATGCAATAATTACTGGAATATTACTGAACTGTTATATAACTATAAACATAAGTTTATTATGTTCTGTAGAAATGTCAATTTTTTGGCTAGAACATGGAAATGTCAAATCTTTGGCAATGATAATATGTGAAATGATTTTGGGTCATTCTGACCTAAAAGGAATTGTTTATTTATTTTATTTTTATTTATTTATTTATTTGATTTGTCAATTGTTTACAAGATAATAAGTACAAGTGTATACATAGTTGTGAATATATGAAATGGGTACATATAAGAAAAATAAAGAATAAGAGAAACAATAGGACAGGGACGGTAGGCACGTTGGTGCGCTTATGCACGCCCCCTACAGACCTCTTAGGAAAGGGGTGAGGTCAATAGTAGACAGTCTAAGGTTAAAGTTTTTTGGGGTTTGGGGAAGAGACTACAGAGTCGGGTAGAGTATTCCAGACATTGACCACTCTATTGCTGAAGTCGTATTTCCTGCAATCAAGTTTGGTGCGGTTTACTTTGAGTTTGTATCTGTTGTGTGCTCTTGTGTTGTTATGGTTAAAGCTGAAGTATTCATTGACAGGTAGGACATTGCAATGTATGATTTTATATACCATGCTTAAGTCGGACCGAAGACGGCGTAATTCGAGGTTTTCTAGTTTTAGAATTTCGAGTCTGGTGGCATAAGGTATTCTACAACGGGTAGAAGAGTGGAGAACTCTTCTTGTGAAATACTTCTGGACTTTCTCAATTGTGTTAATATCACATACGTGATAAGGATTCCAGACTGATGAACTGTATTCGAGTATTGGTCTAGCAAATGTTTTGTATGCTCTGGTTAGTAGTGA